>NW_028190659.1:0-66354 GCF_048542155.1 Nylanderia fulva | reverse complement strand
GTTATTTCTTAGAAAATAGATAGATCTGTATAACCCCCTTGTTTGTCGGGTAGCAAGGGGTGGCCCTTCTTAAATTGGTTATTAGTTTTTGAGAAATGATTTTCGGCGCCGGCCCAAAGCGGCCTTTTAGAATTTAATTAATTTCTAGAAATATCGATAACGTAGGGGGGAAAGAAACGCAACCCCTTGATGTCGGCGCATGCCAAGCGGGGGCCCCTTCTTAGAATTTGTTTATTTCTTAGAAATTACAGATAAAGAGAGGAAAGAAACAAAAACCCCCCCTTTCCCCCCCGATTGTCGGCACCCCTTTTTTAAAGATTTTGTTATCTTTTGTTTATAAAAAACGTATGAAAAAGGAAGAAACAAAATCCCCCCCCCCGATTTCGCCCCCTTTTGAAATAGATGTTTTTTTTGTTTATAAATAGATAAGTTATAGTATAAGCCCCCCCCGCCGCGTGACGTATACCCCCGCCCCAAAAAAAACCCCCCGCCCCGCCCCCCTCAGAGGCCCGGGTTAAAAACCCCTGTATTCTACTTTTAGGACTAAAAAATTCAAAAAAATGCACAATAAAGTTTTTATTTTTTTTTAATAATTTCATTCCTAGACCCAATGGTGATTGGAAGCCACCAAAATAGGCCGATATGCAGTGACCTTTTTATTGGAAATAAAAGTCAAAAGCCCCTCGTAGTCCCGCACAACCCCACATTTTCCCAAGTATTTAAAAAAAAAATATTCAGACAATTTTTGCTTTTGGGCGTTTTCAATTTTTTTAAAAAAGATCATCTAAAGGTTTTTGATAAAGAAGATTTTTTTAAAAAAAAGGGAAAAATATTGTTTTAAAAAAAAGGGAAAAAGTTTTGTAATTTTTAAATTTCAGCAAGATTTTTGGAAAAGAAAAAATTTCGGGGATCTCGGAATTTGACAAGAATGTCAAGTACAAATTAGTGTGAAAAATTAGATCTGAAAGATCAAGCAGGGTTTTTTAATGCAACGTAATTATAAGATAGTACAAAGTGTTCGTAAAAACCCCCCAAACAGTTCCCCCAAAAAGAGCCAAAAATAAAAACCTAAAAAAAAAAGGGGCCGAAAAAATTTGTGGAAATCAAGTTTCATATGTGATAAATGTGTTGGAACTCGGTTTATTAAAATGTGAAAAATGGGGTTTATGGTCTAAAAGTATAAAAATGTGGAAAAATGTTTGTTTTGGGGGAGTACGTTAGCAAATTTTTCATTATTTAAAAATTATTATGAAAAAAACAATTAATATAAAAAAATTAATAAAAAAAAAATTTTTGCTTATATTTTTTAAAATGAAATGTGGATAATTTTTTCGCCTTAAGTGTGCTTTTAATATAAATAGAAAACAGTAAAAAGAAATTTTTTCGTGTTTCAGCTTTTGGCAGTGTTGTAAAAATTTTTTACATGGCCTAGTCGAACATCGTAGATGAAAAATATGCCAAAATTTTTAAAAAAAAAAATTTTTTAAAGTGGTTTTTATTGACGACGGGGTTTTGGTTGAGACACCTTTTTATTGAAAATCGAGTGTTCTTTTACTTTAAATATAAAAAAGGATCAGTTTAAAAAAATTTTATTTGGGTTTGTACCATCAGGATTTTTTTTTGATAAAAAGTTTTGGTGGGTGCAACAGTTTCCCCAAATAACAAAGAATCTGGAAATTAAATTATTTGAAGAAATGACAAATTTTTGTGCCAAAGGATTTCCCAGTTAAAAAAAATTTTGGGATGACGAAGGAAAAAATGTTTTATTTATGCCCCTTTTTTTGAAGAAGGAACTTTCTAAAAGGGAAAAGGTAAAAGAAATTTATGGTGCTAGTAACGTTTCAATAGAGGTATAATGCAAGTCTTGAACATCATTTTTAAATAAATTACCCTAAATTGCTCCATATGTGACGAAATTTCCCAGGTTTTGGTGTGTTGGTGAATCTGCAACGCAATTAGGTAGGAAACAATTAAATTCTAATAAATAATAATGTAAAATTTTTTTAAAAATTTATTATTTATTTTGTTTTATGTGTTAGATTATAATTTTGAATAAAAATATTAAATTGAAAAAAAATTTACTTAATAAAAATTTTTTCTTTACAATTTTAAAAAAAATTTAATATATAAAATTTAGTAGTTTTAAATTTTTACTTTATTTTAAAAAAAATTAACAATATAACGCATTAAAATTTATAATTTTAAAAAACAATTGCTTAAAAAAATTTAAAAAACAAAAAAAACTTTTTAAAATAGTTAGTAAGAAATTATATAATGCATTTAAATAATTGAAAAAAAAAATTTTTTTTTTAGGAACCCCTTGTTGCAAGAAATTTTCATTCTTAAAAAATGTTCCCAAACAGCTTTCCTTTTTGACCAACATATAAGACACATATGCAGTCCTGGGTTAAATACTTTTAATTGAATTTAGATATACGAAGAGAAGCTTTTAGTTTTATCCATTATTTTTATTAAAGATTTAAAAAAGTACATTAAAAGTATTTTTTTTTTTGCCCCTCAAAAATTGGTTTATAATCAAAAGAAAAGGCATTTATTTTAAAATTTTTAAATTTCGTATCAATTTCAATGCCTCAACACCGACAAAACCCTGGTTTAAGGGATTTACGATTAAAACCCATGTACAATCGTAACAAAAGTAATGAAATAAAAAAAAAATTGCGCCAAGTGAAAGTAGAAACTTGTACCAGTGGAAAATTATAGTTGCAGACATATATAGAGTCGTATAATGAATCAATAAAAATTTAAATTTGCAAATGTAGAATTGTACCATAAAAAAACTTATCTTTTAAAAAAAAAGATAAACAAGATGCCAAGTCCATGCGCCATGTGAAAAAGTGTTAAACAAAAAAGTATTTTTAAGTAAAAAAATCTATCAATTGACAAAAATTTATGTTCTAAAATTAATATCTCTACAAAAAGTAATGTCCAATTATTGCGCGAATAAATAAACATTTTTATAAAAAATTAAAATTTAAAAACTTATGCAAATTTAAAATTAATATAAAATAAAAAGAAATAAAAAAATTTTAGTTAAAAAAACTGGGCGCGCTGCAATGAGTTTAAAAGTAACAATTTAATTTTAATATCATTAGAATATTATTTAGCAGCGCGCCCAGTTTTTTTAACTAAAATTTTTTTATTTCTTTTTATTTTATATTAATTTTAAATTTGCATAAGTTTTTAAATTTTAATTTTTTATAAAAATGTTTATTTATTCGCGCAATAATTGGACATTACTTTTTGTAGAGATATTAATTTTAGAACATAAATTTTTGTCAATTGATAGATTTTTTTACTTAAAAATACTTTTTTGTTTAACACTTTTTCACATGGCGCATGGACTTGGCATCTTGTTTATCTTTTTTTTTAAAGATAAGTTTTTTTATGGTACAATTCTACATTTGCAAATTTAAATTTTTATTGATTCATTATACGACTCTATATATGTCTGCAACTTTAATTTTCCACTGGTACAAGTTTCTACTTTCACTTGGCGCAATTTTTTTTTTATTTCATTACTTTTGTTACGATTGTACATGGGTTTATAATCGATAATTTTTCATACAATTCTATTGTACATGGGTTTGCAATGGATAATTTTTGTTAATGGCGTGCCCTTAACTGGTCGCCTTTTTTTACCTTTTTTTAAAGGTGAGTTTTTAGAGAGTATTATCATTCATTTTTGTATAGTGATAAGCATCTTTAAATTAAATAAGAGCAAATTCAATTTTTCTGGCATTGTCTTATTTTAGGTACATATATATCCAATACTTACTATACAAAATTTAAATATTCATTTATCACCACAATTTGTATCAAAATAATCTATTATTTTAACAATTTATTTTAAATTTCTTGTAATCATTTTTATCATTTGTGATTGTAGTGGCAGGATTTTATTGCTCAGAGTGTCACTTGCAAGCCATCTGGCCTGTATCATACCATAATATATTGTGTTAATACATTGGCTAAGTAGGACAATATGGATTTTGATAGATTCCCATGGAATCATTGGAATTTTGTCGGACTTGCAGTCATCCACCACACATATGCAGCCTTACAATTAAGAACGCATTTATTCCATATTATTTGCTTCTGTTATTGGCATAGTGCACATTTTTAATATCTCAATGCTGTAGATAGCAAAACATTTTTGAAAACATCTATCTTTCTAGTTCATCTGCTTTTTTTGAAAATATTGCAGCAAATATTATGGCAATATGTTGTCCTCCTGCAGTTTTAAAGAGGCTTAGTACTTTAATATAATCTTTATTATTGTATCATTCCTTTTTCTTGAGAATTACAGCAATGTTTTTGTACTATATTGTCTTGCACCCCTCAAAAAGCAACATATTTCCCAACGCACCAGTTCAAGCAATTAACTTTGATATTTATTACTTTAAAAAATGAGAGATAACTATACCAATATGCAATTAACTTATCTTATGACTTTTATAAATCTTATGAAAATTAACTCTCTCTTAATTTTTATTATGAAAAGAATCTCGGTATTATATGAAATAATTTCATTGTTATAGTTTAACTTTCAAAATTTTGCAAAATAAAAAAACTCATACATTGTATTTCTACCTATATATAAAAAAAGTAGGTAAATATAAATAAATAAATATATATTTATGATATAAATAAATATATTTTTAAATATTTTATATATAATATAATAAAATTTTGGATTTTTTTATATATATATAATTTTAAAAAACTTTTTTATATGCATTGAATTTTAATACATACCATTTTGTTTATATGTATTTAATTGATTAACTTATAAGTATTTTTATTTTATCTTAAAAGACTGCATAGATTATTTGTGCGACACTCTTATAGTATGTATAATTAATAGGGACCAACTACACATTTTTTTTTCCACTGAATAAAAACAATCTCAATATTAAAAATTAAATGATAAAAAGATACTGTGATATTATATGATGAGAAATGTACATTTTATAATTGTATTTAAAATAAAAAAATAAACATGCTAACAATTACTATATATACATATTTTCATAATTATCAAACTAAAAATATTATTGTACCAAAGAAGAAAGCACTATTTAAAAACTCTAAAGTTCATAATTTGTTAAATTAGTAATTAATATGCATCTTGTATAATTTTTAAGCTTTATTCTTTTATTTTTCTTATTTAATTGAATAGATATTAACATCCAATGTAGCATACAGATTTTAAATTAACAACCAAAGAAATAAATCTTAAAATTTGAAATATTTTTGTTTCTTTTAATATCAATCAACTGGATTTTGTACTACTATTAATATGAATTTTTATTGGTGCCATCATAATTTTAGTTTTTTGCTACGTATGCGCAAGAAAGTTAAATCATTTGTTGGATTCAAGTCACGTACGACAGAACGAGCTTTTATCTGACAATTGGTTATCAAACCTGCGTATTGAACTGTTGTCGTATTATCTAATGTTGACTTTATAGGAATACCTAAAACAGATATAATTTATAAATTTTTGTTTACAACTACAAGTAAATCATGAAATTATTTCATCGAAATTTATTAATAAAATTTTTTTTTTAAATATTCCAATAACGGAAGCAAATCATATGGAATAAATGCGTTCTTTAATTGTAGGCTGCATATGTGGTGGATGACTGTTTAAATCCGACAAATTCCAATATTCCATGGGAATCTATCAAAATCTATATTGTCATACTTAGCCAAGTATTACGCAATATATTATTTGGTATATACAGGCCAGATGCTTGCAATGACACGAGCATAAGATCCTTGCCACTACAATCACAATGATAAAAAATGGATTAAATAAATTTAAAATAAATTTTAAAAAATATATTTTTTTGATACCAAAGTGGTGATGAATAATATTTAATTTTGTTTTTATTATTATTGGATATATATGTACCTGCAATAAGAAAATGCCAGAAAAATTTGTAAATAGTTCCTTTTAGCACTGATTTTTAGATTTATCTTGTTAAGCTAATCGAATGCTGCGATGATAACTAGCCCTTGCCCAAAACCCATGCTCACAAGTGAGCTGATAATGCTACCTGCTTGATGTACAACTGAAAAAAATAGAAGCTAATTTAAAAAAATTATTAAAAATATATGCATACTCATACATAGGCATTTATATAAGATTTGATATAATGTGAAATATTATGAAATAATAGCAAAATATCTGATTTTGTCTCACAGACTGTAAACCTTGCACATAAATTATTATGACAATACATTTGCAAATAATAACATTAAAATTGAATGTTATAAATTGAAATTGAAATATCTAACCCCGCACGCTGTCAATTAGCGAGGGCAACTATCGCCGTCTGTTGTAAAACGTGCGAGATGGACAATTTCCAATACATGCATCTATTCATGTGTTGTGTACGTGTGATATATGTGTGCGCATGTGTTGTATACGTGTGAATACGTGTAGCACGATACTACTATGTTTGCGTGGTCGATGATGATAATAATGATGACGGGGACGTTTCTTAATAGAAATTTTTCATATTTCGACTTTGCATTTATATATCTCTGCTTACAAATCACGTAGAGCAGAAATAAAGACACTTTTATTATATAATTCGAACTCAATCTATCGATTAAGTCTAGTATAAACTCGATTGCTTCAGCCGTTATTGAGGATTCGAAATATTATAAAGACTCAAATGTCCGACTCGCGTTAAGATACACGGTGTCTCGGCTACGCCCTTAACTGGTCGCGAGACACTACCGTGTCTCTTGATATATAATATAAATAAAAGTACAATAAAAATATAAAATATAAAAAAATAAATACAAATTTCAAATAATTGTATATGGTTATATAAAATGACAAAATAAATGTGAGAAATTATATGTATATATGTAGAAATTTTGTATGTAAAATTCTTATCCTTTTATTCATTATTAAAGTACAAATTATATATCTATAGGCCCAAGATCTTCAAAGTGGATTTTTAGTAAGAAGTATAGAAAAAATCCGGGAAGATTCAGTTCTATCAAAGAAAGAACGAAACCCAATAAATTTGTGAACTTCCGGAAAACTAAACAATCAGACGAATCGACCCATGAAATAATGAAACGATTTAGTACGAATCTTCGTTTTTATGACATGGGTTGGAGCAAACGAGGCTCAGGGCGTCAGGATGACAGTTTGAATGGTTTACGCTGCTATGATGGTACGCACAGTCTGGTAAAGTCAGATTTTGCAACGCGAAAAACAGGCAGTGCCGTTTATGTATTTAGGGCAAGCGAAAAGGACATGCTGACTATCGTTAAATTTCACGGCAGTGCCAGCAATGGAAGCCTAATACTGAAGCTCAAACTAGTGGTATGAATGCACAATTTGAACACGAAAAATGTTTTTAAGGTTGGAGTTTTTATAGGTGAGAGTGATGTTCAAAGGCTCTGGCGTGTGCGGACACACGCATGCAATTCACTCCGTTGTGAAGCACTCAGATAAACAAACCACCACTTCGAGAGGTGTGACAAATATGTTTGTACCAAACTGACAAAGAGAAAGTGATCCTAATAAAAGAGTGACGTCAGAAGTATCAAATATCTACACCAGAGGCTGTACATATGCTGTATCCCAGAATAAAGGAAATCGGATAATTGGGCTGCCGCAATTAGATAATCATTCATGCTTTTAACATCCATGAATAATTGTGACGATTGGTGCAATATTCAAAGGATCAAGGAAAAATTACACACAGACAACCGTTTGGTGGTTTCAAAACGAACGTTTATTTGAAGAATTAAAAGAAAATGTTAATATAATTGGCAAATAATATGAGAAAATCTCGACTGGCGCTTCGCGACCAGGCTAAGTGAAAGGCCTAAAAGCATTATGTCAAGGAAGGGAAAAAGGCCAAAAGCCATTTGCTATCGTTTTCCGAAACTGACTGCTTTAGATATAAGCATCCGGCGGTTGCCCAGAAAAAAATTACGGTGTTGAAAAGAAGACAGTAAACTATGTACAAGAGGTTATATAAAAAGTAGAATTAAGTTCCAGGAATAACATCTATCGAAACACGTAGAAAGATTGCGAAAATCAGCTCGGATAAATAAAAGCGAGTTGTGTGAAAGCGGAAGGACACCGTTTTCAAAGCGCGGAAGACGATCCATTTAGTACTTCTCAGTTATACACAAAGATCTCAATTAAGAAACAGGAGGGACTCTCGAAGGTGAAACTACAGAGTCACATCGGTCTATTGAGGCATGCCTGCAGTTCGAATGAAACCTGACGTGATTATAATCGTCTACTGAAGGTGCCAAGCTTAAGTAAATAAGTCTGAGCACGACATATTTTCACGCTTTGGGTTTTTTTTTTCGATCTGGAAACTGAGGGTTAAAACTGGAATGCGAAGTCTACAGATTGCTCTGAAATGTGGAAGCAAAACGAATGAACATAAGGCCGAACGCCGAAAAAAAATATATCTTTAGCGCTTCGAAAAGTCCAATGGATTAACCAACGAAGGACACGATCTGTTTTTACACGGAAGAAGCGTACCTGCCAAAGCAATTGCACGTAGTCGCAAACGAATTGCTCCAATTTTTAAGGATTTGAGAGAAAAGCCTTGCAGTGTTAATTGAAGACCTGTGCCTTTGATGCTCCACGACTATATACGTATTATCAATTATGTAGTCTCGTGGACAGCATTTACCACGTTATTGATGGATTCGTAGACACTCTGCACTTTTTAGGAATAAGTTTCCGGTTGCAGATTTGCAGTTTGTTTAAAGCTGGCAGCTTCGAAATTGGCCTACATTCCACAAAAGCTCACATTGCAATGTATGATGTAATAATGCTACAGAAAACACGTTGACGTTTCATCCTCACAGGTCGAGATATTACGTGATTATAAAAAAAATACGTAGAGAAATGTTGCATACGATGAAATAGTTAAAAATCGACTCGCCCCTTGGGCAGGTTTTGTTTCTGACAAAATAGAAAAAAAAAAATTGGCTGAATGCAGATATTAGCTAACGTACTATTACAAGGACTATCCTAAAAAATCAAAAAATGAAAAGGGTTTCGGGCCTTTTCAAAAAAAGGGGTTACTCAAAAATTTAACCTTTCAAAATTTAAACGATCAAATAAAAAATTTAAATCACAAAAAGTAATTTGATATTTTATTAAAGGGTGCCATTAAAGTGAACATACGTAAAGGGGTTAATCAAAATTTTAGTAATAATATATTACCATGAAAAGTAACTGGGGTTTTTTATTAAAGGGGAAATTAAACATTAAAAAACTCCCTAAAAGTAAAACTGATACAATTTGTTTTTCTAGAAAAGGTGCATATTTTTATTTTTAGTGCAAAAAAAATTTAATTTTTCGTTTATAAAATTTGATTTGAAAATCTGCCCCCCCGTACAATGAAAAAAAATTTGTCGTAATCCAGAGACCAAATTTTTGTTAATGCCCCAGAAAAAAAAACATGGGGGCCCCTGCTCAAAAAAAAACTATGTTTTTTTTGATGCCCAAATTTGAAATAAGGGCGAAGTCTTACAGAATAATTACCCCAAATTTTGGGAATACGAAAAGTTTTACATTAGAAGAAGATTAGTTTTAGAAAAAGGATTAAAAACTTTTTTTTAAAAAAAAGTCTACACACAACGAAGTGAAAACAAAACTTTACAAATCCTTTTTTTCTTTTTTTCTGAAGAAAATTGTAAGTCAAATAAATTTTGCTATTCAAAACCTATTTTCAATCGAAAGGGAAAACTTTTTTCTTTTTAAAAAGAGGGCCCTGTTTCAAATTTTAAAAAAATGGGATTTTATTTTTTTATAGAAAAAGGGGAATTTTTGTTTTTTAAAGGGTATAGGGATGTAAAATGGTTATTTAAAAACACTAAAACCGATGCAACAACAAAACTTTTCTTTTCTATTAAAAATTTACTGATAATTTTTAAACCCCAATCACATAGGGCCACCTTCCAGGTTAATGATGGTCATTAACGGGAAAATTTTATAAAGAAAGTTTGGGAAGATTTTAAATTTTATAAATTTTTTCACAATCTTTTTTTAAATTATTTTATTCTATCCCAACAAAAGGTTTTTTTGAGACCCGGCCCGCCATTTTTTTTTTAGCTTAAAACAAATTGGTACCGGGGAAATTCCAGAAAATTATTTTCATTTGGGGCAGTATGAATTTTCAAATAAAATCTCTATAAACAAAAAATTATTTTTGTCACAAGAAAAAAACAAAATCGACTTATTTTTTGAAAAAATTTTAAATTTCATTTTTATTATAGGTTTTAATGTGTTAAAGGGGGAACGGGGCACCTTTAAAAATTCCCATTTTTACTTTTCGGGAAATTATTTTTCCTAAATTTAGAAAAATATACATTTTACTTTGTTCATTTTGAATTTGGCCCCTTTGGGAAAAAACATATCAGTTATTTTTTGTGAAAAATTTTAATTTTTAGGTGTTTAAAATTTTTAAAAGGTTTAAAATTTTTTGAGTCCCTTCTTTTGAACAGGCCTGACCTTTTCATTTTTATGTTTTTTTTTAGGATTTCGGGTTACTTTTTAAAGTACAATTATAGAGCAGTTTTCTAGTTTCCCCCAAATTATCACAAATATATGTATTTTCAATTTTTTATCACAAAAATTTTGTATAAGTAACAATTTATGCAATACTTTTAAAAATAATTGAAATATAGGTATATATGAAACATTTAAAATATTAATTTATTTAAGTATACTAATTTTTTAAATTTAATCATATAGGTAAAGTTTGTATAATTTAATAATTTTTAAAAAACGATAAAATTGCACATTTATTCAATTGCAACAGAATAAAAATTTATTTTCCCTTGTATAATATTGAAAAAAAAGGGAAGGGGCCCCCCCTCCATCGCCCATTCTCGGGAACGCAACCATATTTTTTTTCTTCTTTTTCCCCCCTTTTTTTAAACCCAAATCATATTTCTGTCTGATAATTTTTTTTTCTGGATGATTTTTTTTGAAAGGGCATGAACCTAGGAAAAATTTAAGAAACTTTTTGGCACCGTTTTAAGCAGGCGTTTAAACAGCAGCTTTTATAAAGCCCCAGAGCAGCCGTTTTTTTTTTGGCGCTTACGGGCAATTTTTTAAAACGGGCGCTAAAAACAGTTGATGTTTTAATGTAGCGTTTACAGGCACCCTTTATCAGCCCCAAGCGCCATGTTTTTTTTTCGGCCTTGGGCCCCTTTTTATACGGCCAGAGCCCGTGTTTCATTTGGCGTTTAGGGCAGCCTTTAACCCCCATTATTTAATCTGTTCTAAGAAAATTGTATCCCCTTGTGCCCCTTTTGGGGCCATTTTTTCTTAAACCTTCCATATCATTAGAGTAATACCATTCCGATTTTGTGTCAGCTCTCAACATACACGTTGTGACCACGTTCATTTCTTCACCTTCGTGAAATATAGCGCTTATTACCTTGTACTTTTTTTCATTAATCGTGATATTACTCGTCAGCACGGCGTTAATCCATGTTGATATTTTTTAGAAGCACCCGTTTACAAAGTATATAAATTGAGCTGTATTACTACGACGGATAAAGTTGATTCGATTACGGTTTTCCTTTTCAACACGGTGCCCTTACATTCGTTACAATTGCCGTTTATCGTTTCCCATTTAGAAAATTCTACATTAATCAAACTTTGTAGAGTGACACCTTTTTTCCTTTTTAATGTCGATGTATAGGTATATTAACAAACTACTGCTTTCCAGCTTAGTTACATTGTAATTACATTTGACATTCGAGCAAACATGTTACGTGCTTTATTCGAGTTATTAATACCTCATTGATGTCGGAATACGTCGACATTAGAGCCGTAAAAAATTCCGAAACATCTTGTTGTGTTCGTTCTTCGAAGCGTTTTCCGAAAGATCTTCTAACCGCTTGAATGTTGCAATATTTACGTTCACCATACGCGCAGATAGCATCAGTCAATGCATTCGATGCTTTATTTTCAGTATTTGTTGCCTAATACGTACGCAATGAAACGCACATTGTAATATTACATTAGAATAAACGAAACAGCATTCCGTATTGCCAAAGGCCATAAATTTTCCACGTAACTATACTTTCTGGTTCTTCACAATCATAATTTGCACATCAAACAATGATATTAGGGATGCCCATCGACGATCGTACAAAACATTTTACAACCTTTTTCTCGGACGGATTGATTTGTGGCAGTTTAGATTTGAATATAGATCTCAGTCGATTATATTCTACAATGACTCTCGAGTTTGCTTTAACTGATTTCTGGGTTGAAATTTATCAAATGTAGGCCTTCCAATTTACTTTCGTGACAAACCTACATAGACTTGACCATCACTGAATACAGTTCGTTCCTAAATCAATTTATTTTAGTTACATGTAATTCCTTGACTTTTGTGTATAGTTATTCCATATAACTGAGAGACAATGGAAATTGTTTCGATTTACCACTAATTTGTGGAATCTTCAAAATTTTAAAATCTACTTTCGTTTTTGCGATTTTTTGTTATCCGAAATAATTATTTTGATGGAAACAATACAATTGCCGTCAGCAAAAGCGATTAACGCAACTACATTGCCTATCGTTCCAGACAAGTCCCAAAGTTACGTCAAATGTTGTCCGAATCATCACTTTAAGCGCCAATTTTATCGCTTTACTCTTTCAATGCCAGCTGTTCTCAGACACTTTTTCTCTTTTGTCTTCCAAAATTTTATGCAAAACCTTTTTTTTATTGCTGTAGCACAGTCGACATCATCTTTCTGTATAGTAGAATTTTTCCGCTGTCGATTTTATCGAGCATTGCTGTGTTCAAAACCTGCCAAAAACACGTGGGGCAATAAAAAATTGATCAATCGGAATTGTTCAATAAGGCAAAATTCATCAATTTTCGTCGCAACTACTTCTTAAAATTGATTTTCTAGACTGAAGAACATTGAGTCAGAATCCGTTACTAAAAACCCATTCGTATTCTAGAAAGTTTAAACACGATATGTATTGTCGCATCTTTGTCGCATATTAACAAAAATTCGTCGTACTCGAACATCTCCAAACAACATCCCCCATGGTACCAAATACTTCTGAATCTCTGATCGAGACTTTTTAACAAACGAAAATTGTCCCTTTTACAGGAGGGAAGCTGCAAAAAAGTCCCCAAACAGGAGAATGTGTTTTTCGCCAAAGAAACCATCTTGTATCTGTCGTATCAAGATTTCACAAAATCGTAGATTGATAAACATAAGTGTCATATTTGAAATCATGGAACTTTCATCGATTTAAATAATTCGACTCTTAATTTGTCTCTCAAAATTTTTTCAAGACCTGTCTGACAATTGGTTATTTTGGTGTAGATTCATGACTAACGGGTAGTTGAAACATTCTATGGATGTCAAGCCATCGATATTGAATCCCGCAATACCCGGGGGAGAGAATATTGGCACTTTTTTTTTTTCCAAAATTTATTCTGACCAATTTTTTATCGTTTCAATTAGAAAACTTTTCTCTGTACCACCCCTCGCCACTTACGTACAGTCGCAGAATCTGATTCTATCTTGTAAAACTTGGCATACTCCATCAAAGACTTTTTTCTGGTCTTCGTTAATTGCGACATCTTTTGCATAAAATCAATCGGGTCGTCAATCTTACCAAAATCTTCCAATCTTTCATCGCGTCGTCAGCTTCTACGGATTACAAATCCTTTTCATCGTCATCGGATTTTTTCTCTGTCTTTTTTTCAGATCATTTTCGGCTTCTCGATTAATTCAGCAACTTTTCTCAAAAGCTTTCTGTATTTTTCGAGATTTTCCATTACCTTCGTTAAAACAGACTTGAATTCTTAAAGGCCGTTCCACATAACGTCATTATTCAATATTAACAAATTGGAACTCGGGAAATTTACGAGTAATTATTTTTTATTGTACAGACTAGATTTAAATTTTTGAGGCCCTTTTTTTTGAACATGGTTTGACATTTTCATTTTTATTTTTTTTTGGAGATAGGTAAGAGAGGACAAATGAAGGTAAGAGAAGACGAGATAGGCGAAAAAGGGTGACAGAGGACGAAATTGGGTGACAGAGGGCGAAAGAGGACGAAAGGGACAAAAGGGGGAAAGGGGACGAAAGAGGGTGAAAGAGGGTGAGAGAGAATGAAAGAGAGTGAGAGAGGAAAAGGAGTGAAAGAGACGAAAGAGGGGTGAAAGAGGCGAAAGATGGTTTGAAAAGAAACGAAAGAGGGTGAAAGGGGACAAAAGGGGACAAAAGAGGCGAAAAAGGGTTGAAAGGGACGAAGAGGGTGAAAGAGGACGAAAGAGGACGAAAGGGGCGAAAATGGTGAAAGAGACAAAAAGAGGGTGAAAGGGGTGAAAGAGGAAAACAAGGGTGAGAGAACAAAAAAAAACTAAAAAATGGACGAAAGAGGGTGGTTAGGGCAAAAGAGGGTGGGAGTGGGGGTTGGGGGGGGGAACGGAGTGGGGGGGAAAAGGGGTGGGTGGAAGTTGAGGGAGGTGTGAGTGAAAGGTGAGAAGAGATTTATATATATATTTATATTCAGGAGAGGGGCGGTTAGTGTCCGGCCATGTTCAAACCCCAAAAGACCTTAAAAGACACTACAAGTCTTCTTATCCTGCACCATCAAAGTCCATTTTTTGGGGGGTGTAGAACTACAAAAATATAAAATTTTTGAATTGACGTAATGAACCTTAAAGGCGGCTCGCCAGAGTAATTTGAGCCAAAAAAAATAAAATCGTCAGCCGTCGGAGAAAACGGTAAAAAGTGCGTTTTTCATGAAATGAAGTAAGTGGGTCTTCTTCTTCTTTTCTCTTCTTTTCTTTTTCCTGCCGGTATAAATCTCTTCACCTTTACCTACCTCCCTCAACTTCACCCCCCCCTTTTCTCCCACATCCCGCCCACCCCCACCCCCCCCCCCACCCCCACCCCACTCCCACCCCACTCCACCCCCACTCCCACCCCTCTTTCGCCTCTTTCACCCTCTTTCAGCCCTCTCACCCTCTTCGTACCTCTCTCACCCTCTTTCAAACCCCTTCGCCCCTCTACCCTCTTGTCCTCTTTCACCCCCCTCTTTTCCCCTTTTCCTCACCCCTTTTCACCCTTTTTCCCCTCTCACCCCCCTTTCGTCCTCTTTCACCCTCTTTTCTCCTCTCTCACCCCTTTTTCTTCCTCACCCTCTTTCATTTTCTCTCTCACCCCTTTCTTCCCCTCTTTCATTTCCTCTCCCCTCTTTATTCCCTCCACCCCTCTTTCGTTCTTTCACCTCTTTCGTCCTCTTTCACTCTCTTTTCCTATTTTCACTCTCTTTCGTCCCTCTCACCCTCTTTCATTCTTCTCCCCTCTTTATTCCCCTCTTCGTCCTCTTTCACCCTTTTTTTCACTCTCTTTCGTCCTCTCTCACCCTCTTTCATTCTTTCTCACCTCTTTTGCCCTCTCTCATCCTCTTTCGACCTCTTTCACACTCTTTCGTCCTCTCTCACCCTCTTTCGTCCTCTTTCACCCTCTTTCGTTCTCTCTCACCCTCTTTCGACCTCTTTCGTCCTCTTTCACCCTCTTTCGTCCTCTCTCACCCTCTCTTACCTCTTTCACCCTTGTACGTCCTTTCTCACCCTCTTTCGTTCTCTTTCACCCTCTTTCGCCTATCTCGTCTTCTCTTACCCTCATTCGTCCTCTCTCACCCTATCTTCAAAAAATCATAAAAATGAAAAGGTCAAGCCATGTTCAAAAGAAGGTCCTCAAAAATTTAAACCTAGTCTGTACAATGAAAAATAATTACTCGTAATTCCAGAGTTCCAATTTGTTAATATCGAATAATGTATTTGTTTCAAGTAATGGCAGTAGAGTCAAATACATACCTACGTATATGCAGTTTTTGCTGTTAATTGTACTTGAACGAAAAAAATAATTAAATGATTTAAATATAGCACATTTTAAATCAAGAAACTTATATAATCGAACTCTGTTTAGGAAAAGGTAGAACATTTCATTTGCCTCTGCCTTTACAAGAAACATTGGATAAGGTATGTCCTCCGGAAGATCCTATAAATTTGAATCACGAGTTGCACATTCTCGTTCGAGGTATACCCAAGAAATCTAAAGTGGTTTGGGAAAATTTGGTAGATATTAATAAAATGTATAAGGCTTTACAATGGTTGAAAGAAAATAATCCTCATTACTCAAAAATTCGTCTTCCAGCGTCATCTGATGATCTATTAAATAATAAGTTGCAGGAAACAGAATATAGGATTGTCGATGAGGAAAGCGACAATGACGAAATAAATGAGGTGGTTGAGGAATTACCAGCATTGAATTTGTACAATGTACAGCAAAACAAAAATAATAATGATCAAACCGTTTTAAAACGTACGGCTTTTCTCACACAAATCACTAAACATTCGGATATTAACGATCAGTATACAATATACCTAATACACGCGAAAAGAATCGATAACGAATCTGCATTGAAGCTTTATCAAATGGTGAAAATTGAAGATTTTCCAATGGATAATCGTTATAAATATCTGGATGTCATGTGTTTCCCTGATTTATATCCTGATGGTGTCAATGGACAACGAGAAGATAGAAACTTTGCATTGCCGGAATATTTATTTATTAGAACACGATTGATGTCGAAACATAGTAGATTCAGGTTGAATCTGCAGTATCTGTTCTTCCTTCTCAATGATGCTAACTACCGACAGTTGAAAAGTGGTATCTATTATACGATGATGGTTACTAACCCACGAGAGAGATACACTGCTGGTAGATACTTGAACGAATTGAAAGGTTACCAATTAGAATCGAATTTAATGAGTATTTTCGCAAAATTGAGAAATACGGATCAATTTTGGCGACAACCGTCCAATAATGTAAAATGCATGACTTTGCATTACGGTCCAGCGACGTGGTTTTTGACTTTGAGTCCTAGTGAATGGAAATGGTCCGATTTGGGTGAATATTTACGAGATATGAATCCCGATAAAGAGAAGTTAGGCATCAACGAACTAATCGCATACGATCCTGTAAGTACTTCTAGATTCATGTGCATAAAATTCAAAGCCATGATTGATTTTATTTGTTTGTCCGATAATCCTATAGGAAAGGTTATTCATTACTTCTGGCGACTGGAATATCAACGTAGAAGTATGCAGCACATGCATTGTATGATTTGGATAAAAGATGCTCCAGTATTAGGAAAATCGCCGGATGAAGAAGTTGCTACGTTTATTCAAAAATACGTAACGTGTGAAATTCCAGATGAAAATGTTTCGCCAACGTTGTACGATACGGTAATAAGTGATCAGAATCATAAACATAACTCGTATTGCATGCGTACGAAAAAAACGGAAACTAATATATACAGAAAGTGTCGGTTCGATTTTCCTCGGCCAGTTACTGAGAATTTCGTTTTAAGAGACGTTATCACTTCGATAGTCGGTAGAAAAAATTTACGCAGTAAGAGCAAATTGTACGATCTTCCTCGCAAGGAATCGGAAAGGTTTATAAATGATTATAATCCGTCTATCAAATTAGCCTGGAAGGGAAATATGGACATACAATTTATTAGAGAAAAATCAGAGTTTTTAAACTCATATTTAACAAAATACACGACAAAGTCGGAAAAATGCAATACAGACTTTGAAGTGATAGATTCGAATAAGTCCTTGGCATCGAAACTGTGGAATTTTGCAATGCGTTCATTAAATAACAGAGAATGCGGTGCTTTAGAAGCTGCGGATACACTATTAGGGAATCCCTTGTACGGTACGGATAATGATACCATGGTCAAATGGATCGATGTTAATGAGGTGAGAAATAGAAAAGTTAAAACATTTAATGAAATTTAAGCTCTTGATGAAAATTCTACGAATATTTACTGTTCGTCACTCATCGATGATTACTATCCAAATAGACCTCAGGAATTAGAATCATTGAATTTGTACGATTTTGCCAGATTCTGGAAATTACGAAACAGATGTCAAATAATGACGAAGTCAAGTGTTACAAACTGGCATCGGGTTTATTTTAAAAAAACGAAAAAAGGGTTATTTAATTAACCATTATCGATTTAATATAAAAACTGAGCCCGAAAAATAATTCTACTCGCTGCTTCTTCTGTTCAAACCATGGAGAGATTTGAGTGAACACAAAGGTACATTCGAGACTTACACGGATGCCTTTAAGAATTCAGAGTCTGTTTTAACGAAGGTAATGAAATATCACAAAAGGCTCGAAGAAATACAGAAAGCTTCTGAGAACGTTGCTGAATTAATCGAGAAGCGCGAAAATGATCTGAAAACAGCAGACGGAGACAAATCCGATGACGATGAACTGGATTGTAATCCGATAGAAGCTGACGACGCGATGAAAGATCTGGAAGATTTTGGTAAGATTGACGACCCGATTGATTTATCGCAAATGATGTCGCAATTGAACAAAGACCAGAAAAGAGTCTTTGATGGAGTATGCCAAGTTTTACAAGATAAGAATCAGATTCTGCGACTGTACGTAAGTGGCGAGGGTGGTACAGGGAAAAGTTTTCTAATTGAAACGATTAAACATTGGATCAGAATAAATTTGGAAAAAACGACTGCCATATCTGCTCCCACGGGTATCGCAGCATTCAATATCGATGGCTTGACAATCCATAGAATGTTTCAACTACCGGTTAGTCATGAATCTACACCAAAATATACGCAATTGTCAGACATGGTCTTGAAAACTTTGAGAGACAAATTAAAGAATGTCGAATTATTTATAATCGAAGGAATTACATGTAACAATGCAATGATGGATTTAGGAACGACTGTATTCAGTGATGGTCAAGCCTATGTAGGTTTGTCACGAGTAAGTAAATTGGAAGGCCTACATTTGATAAATTTCAATCCAGCATCAGTTAAAGCAAACTCGAGAGCCATTGTAGAATATAATCGACTGAGATCTATATTCAAATCTGAACTGCCACAAATCAATCCGGTCCGAGAAAAAGGTTGTGAAAATGTACGATCGTCGATGGGCTATCCCTTAATATCATTGATGATGTGCAGAATTATGATTGTGAGGAACCAGAAAGTATAGTTACGTGGAAAATATATGGCCTTTGCAATAACAATGCTGTTTCGTGTTACGCTAATGTAATATTACAATGTGCGTTTCATTGCGTACGTATTAGGCAACAAATACTGAAAAATAAAGCATCGAATGCATTGACTGATGCTATCTGCGCGTATGGTGAACGTAAATATTGCAACATTCAAGCGGTTAGAAGATCTGTCGGAAAACGCTTCGAAGAACGAACACAACAAGATGTTTCGGAATTTTTTACGGCTCTAATGTCGACGTATTCCGACATCAATGATGTATTAAAACTCGAATTAAAGCACGTAACATGTTGCTCGAATGTCAAATGTAATTACAATGTAACTAAGCTGGAAAGCAGTAGTTTGTTAATATTACCTATACATTCGACATTAAAAAGGAAAAAAGGTGTCACTCTACAAAGTTTGATTAATGTAGAATTTTCTAAATGGGAAACGATAAACGGCAATTGTAACGAATGTAAGGGCACCGTGTTGAAAAAGAAAACCGTAATCGAATCAACTTTATCCGTCGTAGTAATACAGCTCAATTTATATACTTTTATAAACGGTGCTTCTAAAAAAATTATCAACAATCGAATGACCGCCGTGCCGACGAGTAATATCACGATTAATAAAAAAAAGTACAAGCTAATAAGCGCTATATTTCACGAAGGTGAAGAAATGAATCGTGGTCACTACACGTGTATGTTGAGAGCTGACACAAAATCGGAATGGTATTACTCTAATGATATGGAAGTGTTCAAGAAAAAATGGCCCAAAGGAGCACAAGGGGCATAAATATTGTTCTTAGAACAGATTAAATAATGGCGCTGTATAAAGGCTGCCATAAACGCTACATTAAAACATGCTCTGTTCTAGCGCTGTATAAAAGTTGCCGTAAGCGCCAAAATAAAATATCGGCTGCTCTGGCGCTTTATAAAAGCTGCTGTAAGCGCTGCATTAAAACGAGTGCAATAAGTTTCTAATTTGACCTAGGCTTCATGACATTTCAAAAAGTATCATCAAGAAAAAAATTATCAGACAGAAATATGTATGTCGTGTTAAAATCGGAGAGACGAAGAAAAATATATGGTTGCGTTCTCACGAGAATGGGCGATGGAGGGGCCCATTCTTTATTTTCAATATTCATACAAGAATATAAATTCATTCTGTTGCAATTGAAATAAATGTGCAATGTATCGTTAAAAGTTATTACAATTATACAAACATTTACATATATGATTAAATAAAATATATATGTATACTATAATATAATTATATATTTTATATATGTACATATATACCATATATTTCAATTATTTTGAACTGTATTGCATAAATTGTTACTTATACAAAGTTATGTGATAAGAATCGAAAATACATATATTTGTAATACTTGAATTACTAGAAAGCTGCTCTATATATCTGTACTTTAAAAAGTAAGTGATATCCTAAAAAAATCATAAAAATGAAAAGGTCAGGCCATGTTCAAAAGAAGGTACTCAAAAATTTAAACGATCTAATAATAAATTATCACGAAAAGTAACTGATATGTTATTCAAGGTGCCAGTTCAAAGTGAACATACGTAAAGTGTATATTATCTAAATTTAGTAATAATATATTACCATGAAAAGTAACTGTGATATTTTATTCAAGGTGCAAGTTCACATTGAATATACATACATATAAGTAAAACTGATTACAATTTGATTCTAGAAAATAAGTGCGATATGTTATTCTTAGTGCACAAAATATAATAGTCGTTTATAGAGATTTGATTTGAAATTCATACTAGCCCGTACAATGAAAAATAATTGCTCGTAATGCCAGAGTACCAATTTGTTAATGACTCAGAAAAATAACATGGCGGCCTGCTCTCAAAAAACTTTCGATGGGTAGAATAAATAATTGAAATAAGAGTTGTGAAAATTGTATAAATTAAAAACCTCCAATCTTTCTTTAGTAAAATTTCGAATTTTCGTATCAACTTCCGATTTGTGTTATACCGTATTTTCAGGGAGTAAGTTATTGATCAGAAAACTTTGCCTTGTTGCTCGAAACGGGTGTATATTAATTAAAATTTATAAATGTACAGTTCTCAGGTCAACTACAATAAAGCTATACGCTTAAAAAGTTTACTGATTATTTGTCGTAAAATACAATAAAAAATTACATATTAATTATTCAAGCTACAAGTGAGAAATAAATATCATTAAAATATACAAAAAAAATTTATCAATTTGACTCTGAAAAGTAAGTGACATGGTTCTCAAAGTGCAAGGTTTCATTTGACAACTTACAATTTTCTTCAGAAACACAGAAGAAAAAGGTATTTGTATATAGTTTTGTATATTCACTTCGTTGTGTGTGTAGAGCTTTTAAAAATACGTTGAATCCTTATTCTAATCTAATCTTCTTCTAATGTAATACTTTTCGTATTTCAAATGTTGTAGTAATTATTCTGTAAGAGCTTTGACATTATTTCTAAATGGACATCGAGAAACATCATAGTTTTTTGAGAGCAGGCCGCCATGTTATTTTTCTGAGTCATTAACAAATTGGTACTCTGGCATTACGAGCAATTATTTTTCATTGTACGGGCTAGTATGAATTTCAAATCAAATCTCTATAAACGACTATTATATTTTGTGCACTAAGAATAACATATCGCACTTATTTTCTAGAATCAAATTGTAATCAGTTTTACTTATATGTATGTATATTCAATGTGAACTTGCACCTTGAATAAAATATCACAGTTACTTTTCATGGTAATATATTATTACTAAATTTAGATAATATACACTTTACGTATGTTCACTTTGAACTGGCACCTTGAATAACATATCAGTTACTTTTCGTGATAATTTATTATTAGATCGTTTAAATTTTTGAGTACCTTCTTTTGAACATGGCCTGACCTTTTCATTTTTATGATTTTTTTAGGATTGTCTATTATTTATCGGCGAAGATACAAATATAGATTTGGCCAATGCGGTGGCAATGTGGTTCTCGTCACTTTATTGGATCAGCGGAATAATGATGAATCTAAAATCGATCGTGCAGGGCGCCAAAGCGATTATTTATCCGGAATTTAATGAAGAAATGACGTGTACACTAATTGAAAAATATAAGGTGTGAAAGCTAACAGAGAAAATTGCGATAACCCTATATATGTTTTAAAACTTATTATTTACTTCATTTATAAGAGATTTTTTTCTTGTAAAATCGTAAGAGCTAATATTTTTTAATATCTGTTTTTTTTGTGATTTAAAAACAATAATACTGAAGATACATATATCAAAATTATGTGACTTGTTGCTAGATACTTGTATTTTTTAATAAGCAGTAAATTGTAGGTGGTGTCAGGATAGTTTTAGATGATGTCAGGGCGTAATTCTAATAAGGCTTCTAGTGGATCTTAACAAAGGATCTTTATTAGGTTAAACTGTACTCGAAAGAACACGCACGATGGCTCACACTCTGCGGGGAAACTGACCTCTTAACCTTCTCCCTTCTTTCTTACGCAGCGCCGCCAGCGGCAGAGGGGGGGGAGAGGAAACGTAATTCGCCGCTCACGCGTGTATATAAATGAATATCGGTAGAATAATAATTCGCCTACAGTCGGCCAGCCTGACATTGCGACCGTCTCGGTCGTACGTATAGGAACAAAACGTTTTAAGTAAATATATCCAACATATTAAGTAACGCCGGATAAAACAAACATTTCTTATGGACTAAATAAACATACTGATTAGTCATATTTATTTGGATATATATGGTCGCATCGCGTCGGCGGCAATGACGCTATTATAGGGCATTTGAGTGACTTGAAATCCTTCGACATCGGTTATTACATAACGGTCAGAACCTAGCACTCGCTTTACAACGTAAGGCCCTTTATACTTTGGTATGAGTTTTTTATTGGTACCAACAGAAGTGTCCACATTACGGATCATTACGTAGTCGCCCTCTTTATATTGTTTCGCTTCTTTGTGTTTCTTGTTATAATAGCGTTCGTTTTCTTTCTGACTCTTCTGAATTTTTTCAGAGGCAGCTTCTCTTAATAACACTAGATCTCGACTAGTATCAGTATCTAAAACTAGTTTAAGTTTATCGTTAACTTTACCGAGTTGTTCTACGCCAAATAATAGTTTACTGGGGGTTTCCCCCGTTGATCGACATATTATTAAATGCATATTCTATTTGATCTAAAACTTGATCCCATTTGTGTGGTTCGTCACATAACTTCGCAATCATCGGAGTAATGTCGTGGTTGAACTGTTCTATTTGACCATTTGCACGCGGAGTACCAACAGCTACGAGGATATGCTGAGTAGACTCATTATTTATAAATTCAGTAAATTTATCTGATGTAAAGGCTGTTCCGCGATCGCTTACAATGCGTCGAGACTTACTATAAGTTCGATAATAATTTCGCAAATGATTAATTGTCTCATTCGAGGCCGTAGATTTGCACGGATATACTTTCAAAAACTTTGTAAAAGCATCTACTACTGCTAAAATATATTTGTATCCGCGACTGGTTTTTTCAAAGGGACCACAATGGTCGACATGGATCGTTCGAAAGGGTAAGTTCTCTTTCGGTATACTGTGTAACTTGCCTTCTTTCTTTCCACTAGAAGGGGAAAACTCTATACAACGCAGACAATTAGAAATATAGCACTTTACTTTCTCTCTCATTTGTGGGAACCAGTAAACTTGCCTAATGTTAGCAATAACTTTATCGAGGCCGACATGGCCAATGTCATCATGACACGTACGGATTACATTACTTTCCATTGATATCGGTACATAAAATAAGAGTTTTTTACTCTTATCTTTACGGTAAACAAGACCGTCTCGCAATTCAAAGAATTTATCCTCAGATTTTTCTAATTTATTTCGAATGTTTACTATATTTACATCCCGATCTTGTTGAATAGATAAAGTTCGGTCGAACGAATTAGCTTCTAATATTAGAATGCTATGACATCGACTCAACGCGTCGACATGATTCATCTGTGTACCGGGTCGATGTACGATTTGATAACAGTATTGCTCTAAAAATAATGCCCAACGATATATTCGCGGATTAACTGTCTGTTTACTTAAAGTAAGGCGAAAACTGTCGCAGTCTGTTATTATCTTAAAAGGGATACCGGCGAGATAGATATGAAACCGTTTAATCGCATAAATCACAGCGAGACACTCCAGCTCAAAACTGTGATACTTGGATTCGACAACTGTTGTCCGTTTACTAAAATAAAATACAGGCCGGAAAATACCATCCTTTTGTCGCTGTAAAAGTATCGCGCCGAAACCACTTGTACTCGCATCGCAGTGCAATTCTGTTTCAAGTGTCGGGGAATAAATCGATAGTATCGGTTGAGAAGATAACAACTGTTTCAATTCTTCGAAGGCCTTGATCTCCTCTGAACCAAATTTAAACACGGCATCTTTCTTGACTAAGTCATATAACGGTTTAGCGACTACTGAAAATTTCGGGATGAAACGACGGAAGTAACTAGCTAAACAAACAAATCGATGCGTCTCTTTTATGTTTCGCGGGATTGGGTAATTAGTTACGGCTTCAACATGTTGCTCACTTGGGCGAATACCATTTTCATTAATTAAATACCCAAGATATACAATTTCCGTTCGAACAAAGAAACATTTATCGAGTCTAAACTGCAACCGGTATCGTCGCGCTATTTCAAATACATCTTTCAAAATATTTAGGTGTTCCTCTATACTTTCAGTCGCTATCAAAATATCATCTAGATATAACAAGATATTACTCTCTCGGATGAGTTTATCAAAGACTTTGTTGACGAATCTCTGGAACACTCGTGGAGCATTAGTCAACCCGAACGGCATTCGTAGGAATTCAAATTGTCCGATAGGCGTCACAAACGAGGTGTATTTTACCGAACACTCAGACATCTTAATATGATAAAATCCGTTCCTTAAGTCGAGACTACTAAAATATTTTTTTCCTTTTAACCGATCAATATGATCATCTATCAACGGTGTGGGAAAATTGTCTTTTACAGTAATCTTATTTATTTCACGGAAGTCGACACACAGTCGTGACTTGCCATTTTTCTTCCGCACGAGAACGATTGGGCTAGCGTAGGGTGAATCACTCTGCCTAATTGTACCTGTTTTCAATAAGTCGTCTAATATTACTTGCAACTTTTCTTTATCGGCATACGTTAAACGCCTAGGCCGGAAGGTAATCGGCTGTTCATTTTTTAATAAAATTTTCATCTCGGTTTCTGGCTCGCTCGCATCCGAATCCCATTTATCAACGTATTCTTTGTTATACAATCTTCGAACGCTTTCGACTACATGCGATTCGACACCGGGATTAATATTCAATTCTTCTCCAACTTTTACAGGATTTTCGAGATATTCTATTTGCATAATCTCGGTATCAAAATTGTTCTCGCTTGTCGACTCGTTTCTCCTAGTAATCTTTACCGTTTTACCTAGTTCGATTTTTATTAACGGATCTCGACAAAAATCGCGACCAAGTAATGCCGCACACGACATTGTTTCGTTCGGTACTACCAGAAAACGTAGCTGAATATTAATTCTTTCGATTTCGACTAATTTCGTAAAGGTGCCTATTACGCGAACAGGGGATTTATTTACTCCACAGAAACAATCGCCGTTAGGAGGTAGCGGTTCGCGCAAACTCGTCGGAACATACTCAGTTTTTATGAGGCTCACTGGGGAGCCGGGATCAACTATCGCGTCTACTGTATATTCACGATCCATATCCCCTTCAAAGGACACCGAAAACTTTAACTGTACACAATACGGATCGCTAACGGGTATCGGTTCGATCAAGTTCACAACGTTCGTCGACTCGGGTTTCGACTCTTTCTCGGGACAGTCTTTTTTCAAGTGGCTGGCTGAACCACATCGATGACAGCCTCCCTTAACTTTCTTCGGGTGTGAACATGCGGATGCCAGATGTCCAACTCCCTGGCAGTTATAACATTTAATTATCTTTCGGCGTGGTGCCAAATCTGCACTCGACGATGCTGGATTTCCTTTAAACGCTGAACTCTCCTTCGTCGACAATTTCCCATCCTTTTGGATTTTTCCTTGATCAATAGGTTTCTTCCATTCGCGATCAGGGAACTTCTTCGGGTGTAGCGTCAATCCTTTAAATGCCTCCAACAAATCCGACTGAGACTCGAACTGCATAATACGTGCTTGATCTCTGAGATTGCGATCAGGTATACCCTCGATGACATAATCGACTACTTCGTCATCTACTATCGGTACCCTATTAGCGAGGATTATTTTATCATGGAAGTAACTCGTGAATGATTCGTCCGTCCGCCATGCTCTCTCTTCGAACTTCTTGCGTAGGGACAATCTTGATTGACGAAGGTCGAACATTCCCTTCATGGCCGCCAATAGATTTTCTATACCAAGGGTAAGATGATGTGGTTTGGAGTGAAACCACTCGGATGCACGTCCTTTTAATTTAGAGCTTATTAAAATTCTTGTCGCAGCATCATCCAAGGCGTACGACACTCGCAGCAATTGTACCTGCTGTTCCCATTTCCAGAACGTACCCTCACTGCCGTCGAATTCGCTCAACAAGTCGCGAATAGCCCTTACACTTTCGCTCATCGGTGGACCATTACGTCTTCTTCCGCCATCATTCATCTGCGGTGCTCCATGATCTTCGATGTTCTCTCGTCTAACGATATCTAATTCACGTTGAAGAAGAGCTCGTTCTCTTCTAAGTAGTTCATTTTCTCGTCGAATCAAGTCATTCTCAGTCAAAGGACTTTCAACGGATGCGTCGTTACTTACTTGGCTTTCATTGTCCTTGCCCGCGACGGCATCCCTCGATTCATGGCCCGCGTCAATCGGCTGATCGACACCGCGGCTCTGCCGTGACCTCTGTTCATCCAGTGTGGTCCATATCTCCGGGTAATTGGCAGTCAATCGATCTATCAGGTCAGCTTTGTTACCGGTCGCCGGCAATTTCTTCTCGCGGAGAATGTCCTTAATCTCGGCAAGCGTATACGCACTCGGCGGTCTCGCCATTGTTAGCGACACACTGCACTTCCCTTTTCTATACGTCCTAGCACACAGCGACGTGTTAATAAATGTTTAACCTCAGTCTAAATGTTCGCGACACACGTCGGCACAATTAGCACACAGCAAAGATTCGCGGTACACAGCGCGAATTACCGTCAAAATATTCGCGACACACAGCGCGGAATATTCTGTCTTTCAGTACGCAGCAAAGATTCGCGGCACACAGCGCGAATAACCGTCAAAATATTCGCGACACACAGCGCGGAATATTCGGTCTTTCAGCACGCAGCAAAGATTCGCGGCACACAGCGCGAATTACCGTCAAAATATTCGCGACACACAGCGCGGAATATTCTATCTCACAAGGATATCGCGTTACACGTCGATTCACCGCGCGCGATACGTGGACTCGCTTTCTCTCGTACGCGGCGGAACAATTAGCACGCAGCAAAGATTCGCGGCACACAGCGCGAATTACCGTCAAAATATTCGTGGCACACAGCGCGGAATATTCTGTCTTTTAGCACGCAGCAAAGATTCGCGGCACACAGCGCGAATAACCATCAAAATATTCGTGGCACACAGCGCGGAATATTCTGTCTTTTTGCACGCAGCAAAGATTCGCGGCACACAGCGCGAATAACCATCAAAATATTCGTGGCACACAGCGCGGAATATTCTGTCTTTTTGCACGCAGCAAAGATTCGCGGCACACAGCGCGAATAACCGTCAAAATATTCGTGGCACACAGCGCGGAATATTCTGTCTTTTTGCACGCAGCAAAGATTCGCGGCACACAGCGCGAATAACCTTCAAAATATTCGTGGCACACAGCGCGGAATATTCTGTCTTTTTGCACGCAGCAAAGATTCGCGGTACCCAGCGCGAATAACCGTCAAAATATTCGCGACACACAGCGCGGAATATTCTATCGTGGACTCGCTTTCTCTCGTACGCGGCGGAACAATTAGCACGCAGCAAAGATTCGCGGCACACAGCGCGAATTACCGTCAAAATATTCGCGACACACAGCGCGGAATATTCTATCTCACAAGGATATCGCGTTACACGTCGATTCACCGCGCGCGATACGTGGACTCGCTTTCTCTCGTACGCGGCGGAACAATTAGCACGCAGCAAAGATTCGCGGCACACAGCGCGAATTACCGTCAAAATATTCGTGGCACACAGCGCGGAATATTCTGTCTTTTAGCACGCAGCAAAGATTCGCGGCACACAGCGCGAATAACCGTCAAAATATTCGTGGCACACAGCGCGGAATATTCGGTCTTTCAGCACGCAGCAAAGATTCGCGGCACACAGCGCGAATAACCGTCAAAATATTCGTGGCACACAGCGCGGAATATTCTGTCTTTTAGCACGCAGCAAAGATTCGCGGCACACAGCGCGAATAACCTTCAAAATATTCGTGGCACACAGCGCGGAATATTCTGTCTTTTTGCACGCAGCAAAGATTCGCGGCACACAGCGCGAATAACCATCAAAATATTCGTGGCACACAGCGCGGAATATTCTGTCTTTTTGCACGCAGCAAAGATTCGCGGCACACAGCGCGAATAACCGTCAAAATATTCGTGGCACACAGCGCGGAATATTCTGTCTTTTAGCACGCAGCAAAGATTCGCGGCACACAGCGCGTAATAACCATCAAAATATTCGTGGCACACAGCGCGGAATATTCTGTCTTTTAGCACGCAGCAAAGATTCGCGGCACACAGCGCGAACAACCATCAAAATATTCGTGGCACACAGCGCGGAATATTCTGTCTTTTTGCACGCAGCAAAGATTCGCGGTACACAGCGCGAACAACCATCAAAATATTCGTGGCACACAGCGCGGAATATTCTGTCTTTTTGCACGCAGCAAAGATTCGCGGCACACAGCGCGAATAACCATCAAAATATTCGTGGCACACAGCGCGGAATATTCTGTCTTTTAGCACGAGCAAAGATTCGCGGCACACAGCGCGAATAATCTTCAAAATATTCGTGGCACACAGCGCGGAATATTCTGTCTTTTAGCACGAGCAAAGATTCGCGGCACACAGCGCGAATAACCTTCAAAATATTCGTGGCACACAGCGCGGAATATTCTGTCTTTTAGCACGAGCAAAGCTTCGCGGCACACAGCGCGAATAACCTTCAAAATATTCGTGGCACACAGCGCGGAATATTCTGTCCCCCTACTCGAGTAACACAAGACACGGTTTTCTCTGCATCGACCACAACACTTGGTCGTACTTTTCAAAGTCCCGTGTATCTCTCGTGCGTGTATTAACCTCACAGATCCTTCGCTAACTTCTTCTTTGATCCCACTTCTGAAGTTGTAGGTGGTGTCAGGATAGTTTTAGATGATGTCAGGGCGTAATTCTAATAAGGCTTCTAGTGGATCTTAACAAAGGATCTTTATTAGGTTAAACTGTACTCGATAGAACACGCACGATGGCTCACACTCTGCGGGGAACTGACCTCTTAACCTTCTCCCTTCTTTCTTACGCAGCGCCGCCAGCGGCAGAGGGGGGGAGAGGAAACGTAATTCGCCGCTCACGCGTGTATATAAATGAATATCGGTAGAATAATAATTCGCCTACAAAATAATAATGTTGCTCTTAGGGATTTACTTTGTTATAAAGTTAATTATTTCTTTTAAGTAAATGTTTTTTCAACGTAATATTCATATAAATTTGCCACTCTTAGAAGAATGCCATTAATTTGCTGCTAGAGTCTATTTATTCGGAGATTTGCATTTGTTATGAGCAATAAATGTTTATCATTACAATAAATCATATGTTAATAATGTACAATAATAGTTTATATAAATTTAAGTTACATATATAATTTTATTGGAAAATATGAATCTTTTTTTCTCATTTTACTATTCAGATAACAGTGATTTTTCTAAGCCCGAGCATGATCAATCGATTTCTTAAAACGGATTATTTAAGAAAGTATTCATTATCAACTTTAAAAATCATAAATAGTGGTGGCGCGGTAATCGATCCAAAAGTTCAAGAAGAAATAAAACATATCTTGCCGCATGTTCAAATGTTGCAAGGTTATGGTAGGTAATATTTTAGTGTAATAAAATGTTATAAATACAAAATTAATATATGTATAAGAAATAACATAATATATAATAAGTGAACAAGAAAGATTTACCGCAAAAATTTGATTATTTATTTTATATTTCTAGGAATGACAGAAGTCTGTGGATTCGTTACATTTCAGCTCCCACATCACAAAGCTGGATCTTGCGGGACTGTAGTCCAGAATGCGAAAATAAAGATCGTAGACCCAGAAACCGGAAAGATTCTTGATCCAAATAATCCAGGAGAATTGTGGATGAAAACGGCAATTATAATGAACGGCTACTACAGAAATCTTGAAGCGACTAAAAACATTATTGATGAAGAAGGTAAAAAAACCTATTTTTCTTTTGCGCCAACGCAACACGTTAATAGTATAATTAAAATAAAATAATTAATAATAATCTTAATGTGTTGATAGATCAATCAAAACTATTGAGCATAAATTATAAAGATGTGAAAAAAATTTAAAAAAAATTTAATTACATAAAATAAACAAATAAATAAACATGACATACAGGTTCAGTAAAAATAATAAACAATTTTGTCATAATCTCTGACATGTAAATACACTCATAATAACATTTTCACATTTTATCGTTGGAAACCCTTATATAAATTTATCACTAGTAACGCCAATTTATCATTTATTTCGAGCACTTAATCACTTATTTCGAGTACTTAAATTATTGTATATCAATATTTTAAGTGCTCGAAATAAGTTTTTAATTGGAGTTACTAATGATAAATTTCTACAATGGAAAAAGATGGTTATAACTACATAACAGATTATTATAAACTCATTAAGAATAGACACATATGTAAGTAATTTAACATTAATTTTCTAAATCCACAACATTAAAATCATCCTTTCTATTTAGTGGGTTCTTTATATTTTCGAGAACTATGACATTTCTACGCCTTCAAACAATGGAATTAAGAAATATTCTCCACATCTAAGGCTATATTAAGAAATCCATGGGAGAATGTGTTTACATAAATTACAGATACAACTGTCTATTTTAGAGTTTGACATTTATTCCTAATAATTTTATATAATATAGATTTTGTGCAACCGGCGCGCGAAAAGTTGCCCTTTCCGCACATGATGGGATTTTAGAAAGGGCTTCCTTTCCACGCACCGGTCACACAAAATATCGTAGCCAATATGTGCGGGTCATAAATCGGCCGATTGTGCGGATTGTCTCGGCTTCGCCTAGTGCGCCAAACTTCCGCACTCTCGGCCGATTTACGATCCCCCGCACTTGTTAGCTAATATACTATTAATATTGAAGAAGACTGCGTACAGTCAAAACGTCTGTTATCTTTGTAATATCAAATCTTTTATAATGTATTTTGTGCAATTAAAAAAATAATTTTTAAAATTTTTTATATGAACATTCTTATAATTTATGCTCGATAGTTGGCCTTATCAACACATTAAGATTATTATTGTAAATAATACATGAGCGTTATCAAAATAATTTTGGTATAATTAAAATTAATTGATTATTTATACAATATAAATATTTATTTATAAACGTGTATATGTATATAGATCAATCAGTTGAAAGAACCTTTTATAATAAAAACAAAAAAATGTTATTTATTAATTTTTCTTATTTTTATAAATAAAAATATTTTAACTGAAAAAACTATTATGTGTACAAATTGTTGTTTTAATTCCCTAGAAAAATTATATTCAAAATTAAAAATTTATGAAAAATATTAGAAATATATAAGTGAAAAAAACAGAGAAAAAGAAATAAAAGTAAAACAAATTTAATTGAAAAAACTTAGCGCTCTCAACTTCATTAATATATCAGTTAGATTACCAGCACCAAGTTTCTAAAAATGTATCAACATTGATTTGTACAGATAAAAATAACACTATATTTTTAAATAATATTTCTTACAGTAATACAATTTTTCACAACTGACCTCTATACTTAGCACTGTCTATTTAGAGAATTTTCTTTCTTCAAAAAGATAAGTCGGGAAGAAAATATACCATAAAAATTCTATGGCAACTAATTTTTCCGAAAATATGCTTGTACTATGAAAATTTGGTTTCGCGATCATTGCCTCCGCACCGTACCGTCCGTCCCATTTTGTTAATAATTTTACATCCACATGATTGCGCACATTTTCCATCGTCTTGCCGAATACCGCGTTATTCATCAATTTATATAAATTTTTTTCAAAATTGTTTTTCGCTCGTGTTCTAAACTGTGTGTTGAGTTCGATGTATTTTTGAAGCCACGCTGACTGCGTGAATTGTAGTATGCGATATATTTTTGTTATGCGTAGCCCGTGGCGCGTGCACTGCTGCAGATTACGATAGTGTATTACGTAGCGCTTCTTATCGTAAAACGTTGCGAGGAGTTTATACTCCCGCTTGCCGGGCGGCTTATCGCACGTCGGGCAAAACGGTAGGTCAATGTGCGCGTCATGAAGATGCTGTGGATACTTTAAATCTACTTCGAGAACATAGCCTATAGGTGAATCGAACGCGATAGATGATATGTCAAAATTTGATACATCGTCGACCCATCAAAAATCGGCATATGGCAATGGTTGACACATTGCCCATCCGTACAAAATATTTCCATCAAAATACATGAGGTAAGATGAAGGTTTCGATGGGTCATACGATTGCATGTACTTGTTATTTGCCTGTGCGTATCGGCTTGAACATTGACTAACAATAAGCCCGCCGCGTATACCCCGTTCGACAAACATTACCATGTCAATGTTTGTTAATAATTCAAATTTTATATTTGTATGTTTTAACATGGCGTCCCATGTATATCCGGGGAGAGTATAATAATACGCGGGATCGAGTCCGTAACTTTTTATACAACTGTCGCAAAAAATTTCAAATATGTCTGCCAATAACAAGACATCAATTTTTAAATATAAATTGCTATATTCGCCTAGCGTTCGAAGAGAGAATCGGCTCCAGACGGTCTCGGTGTGCGTGTAATTACTCTCGGATACTGTGTCGCCGGTCAGGGAACTGTAAAATGAGTCGCGCGGCGGTAAACGTGTGTCTTGTAATCTGTCCACACAGTCTATGTATTCGTATGGAAAGACGCCCTTCCGTGTCAATAAATTAAACGTATCTGTCAATAAATTTTGATATTCCAAATGTAAAATTTTTAGTTTATCTTTATCCAAAAATGACGCTAATTTGTCAAGACTAGCACTAAGAAACTTATACGAATCGATAAAGCGTAATTTGATATAATTTTTCGCATTGTTGTCTTGTGTCAATCTAACAGTTTTCGAGAATGATATATATTCTTCCTTCGTTATCGGCAGTAATTCGATTTCTCCTTCGAACGCTGTGGCTATGTCTTCGATAATGAAATGCGCGTCGTAGCCGGACAGATTGTGAAAGACTATAGGAATACAAAATGATTCTTTGTAATTTAAGTTACAATTTGAGTGCGCGGGGCCTCTGTACCGCCCGATGAGGTGACAATGATCGCGAACGCGTGTATCGTCTTTGTCAAACGGTTTCTTACAAATGTGACAATGCGTCGCGCTGCGAAATTTTGCCCACTTGTCAGGCGTTAAATTTACCATGGGGACATTGGTTGTTAAAATATTTTTTACGCGGATTGCTAAATTTTTAAGCTGTTCGGCGAACCATGCAACGCAATCGACACTACGGCGGAAATTGTACGCGGATAACGCACTGTCATACGAACACTGTACGTAATACGCGATGCTGAATACTTGATGGTGTTGATAATTTTTGGCATCTTCGGTCTTTGCTAAAACACACTCGAGGTCGGCGTACACCACAAACGGCAGCCGCTTTTTCCTCCTGTAGTTGTCAAAGCTGAGCCATTTGTCCTTGTCGCTCGGCAACCGAATAGCGCAGTCGTTCAGTTTTCCACAATCTTCCGTATGTGCCTGCAATTTATCCGCCGCTCCGAAATAGTGTAAACATCTGTAAAAATAAAAAAAGTTAATTAAAATTATTTTAAATATAATTTACGTGTAATAAATATATACTTACCGATCGCATATATATCTTCTACATTTCTTTTTGCTCAGTTGCGAGCTCACGAGGAGAGACAGATTTTTTATACACGCAAAATGCCCGACGCTGTTTTCGTCTTCCACGTACAGCAGATTGACGTGTCTGTCTTTCTTTTTTTCCGAAAGACGTAGCGGGACGATGTTCTCGTTGTCGATAATGTACACGTTTACTGAGATGTTGTTTGCCAGTTCAAATTTTTTAATTTGATTCACAGTCACTGAAAACTCAATGTTTTGGACATTCAGCACTGTGGTGTAATGCGGATAGGAGGATTCCCGATCCACATGTATATCAGCGGGGTACAGAGCGGCTACCACTGACCATGCGAAACACGCATTGTCCGTTGATCTCACATTAACAACCGCTTTCTTTGTCACAATTTTTCGTGGTAATGTGATACGACATCCCGCGCGCATAGGATTGTATTTATTTACATTCACTGTCAAATCTATTATCCGTGACAATACCCAGCCGCTTTAGCGTTCCTGGAACTCTTCTAACAATGCTAGCATGGGTTCGATTACGCGGCGCTTGTACCACTCGCGTACATCAGACGTGCAAAAAAGTTTAAAGTTTCTCGTGTTGATACTTTTATTGGCGCGCTTGTCACCGGACACAAATTCGCCGTTGAAAACAGTGTTCACTTTTACACTAACGTGTCTCTGCAGCACATTCTCCACGTTCTCGACTACAATGTCTGTGGCATTTTCCAAAAATTGACGCGGTTCGATATAGTCTGCGTTAATTACCGCACCGGTCAGTATACGGCTATCGAACGCTGTATCGATTTCGCGCCAAACGCATGTTATTGCCGCCACCACTAAATCCGCCGCCACTAGGTATGGATTCACCGACATACCGTCTCTGCAAGCGCACCTTTGCACCCTCGAGTCGCGCTATTCTCGCCACCAGAGATTGCCTATGTCCAATCGAGAGATGCGGACGCTTGACACGGCTGCGTTCTTCCAGATCTTCGATAAATTCTTCGCACTCTTGCAGCCATCCGAAATATTCGCTCAAGGTGGCGACTTGGCGGGAACGCTCCAACAGGTCGCGCTCAACATTCTTCGCGTTCTCCATTTTTGTAAAAAATTTATTTGTACTGCACAGAAATAACTACTTTAATTGCACACTAAACTTTTTTCTCACAACTATTTTTCCTTGAGGAAAGCATGCGCTCTCGTGGTCACCGTACTATAGCCCGGCAGCGGCATCGGTCCTCATTATATATCCCGATCAACTCTTTGTTCGTCAACGTACGAACGAGAAAAATTTAGATGACGTAGATTTTCGGCGCTTGTTTTGTTTATAAATTTTTGCAGCCGTTGGTTATCGGCGCTAGTATTTCTTCCTAAGATAAACAATAAAGAACCGCCGCTTATTGGGGGAGGTGGAAGGAGAGGTTACCGCGAGGGTGAAATGCAATCCCCCGCGAAAAAACATGTCGCAAGCTGCGAGGTTGCAGGCAGCAACTTGTTCGCCCCGAAACTTTCACCGCTGATATTTCTTAGAAATATACGTATCAACCCGCTTGATTGTCGGCGCTCAAGCCTGGATTAAACGGCAGCCCTTCTTAGAATTTGATTACCCTGAATTTTTTACCTTATCTTATCTTCAGAGAAAGTTTAGATGACAAAACACAACCCCCTTAGTAATAGATATCTGAATGTCGGCGCTCAGCCTGAATCGGCGGCAGCCATTCGCAGAATTTTTACCTTATCATAGGTAATAGATATCGCTGTAATAAATATCTAATTGTCGGCGCTCAGCCTGGATTCAGCGGCAGCTCTTCTTAGAATTTGATTACCCAGAATTTTTTACCTTATCTTATCTTGTTTATGAAAACTTAGATATCGCTGAAATGTTTATCTTATCTTGTAATAGATATTGCTGGAATGTTTATCTTATCTTGTAATAGATATCTCTGGAATGTTTATCTTTTGTTTATAAACATATCAGGTAACATGAGCCCCTTATCAGGTAATATGAGCCCTTTATCAGGTAACCTGAGCTGATAAGATAAGCTTATATAAGACCCCCCGCCCGCGTGACGTCATAACCCCTTGCACCAAAAACCCCCTCGCCCCGCACCCCTCTCAGAAGACCTGGTCCAGAACCCGCTTAGTATTACTACTGTCTCGTGTTCGATTCCCGATTCAGCGACTTTCGGATGTATATTTTTCTCTTGCATTTACTTATTTCCGTAGGGGGGTGAAAGGGTTATTGAAATTAAATCTCAAATATGAGATTATTTCATATTTAAATCTTGGCCGTGACCAAGTAAAATTTGATGCCTTGTGCACAGATACTTAATCCTAACGAAAAATTTAGTTTCGTTAGGATAATACACTATCATCCGCAAGTTGGCTCTTATTGCCTGTCTTATATCTTTAAATTTATAAAAATATAAATATAAAGAATAAGTTTTTCTAAAAAAACAAATTATTATTAAATAAACTATTATAAAAATATCTCATCTAATAATAATTCTAATTATAAAAATTTCCCTTAAAAAATTTAACAAAAATGGAAAAGAAAAATTTGCAGCACATAAAATAAATCACTATATTATCCTTAATAAAGGAAGTAAATTTATTATACTTTTATTAAAAAATATCAATCGACTATGAGTTTGTTTATAATACAAATTCACTATAAAAAATAAGTCAGAAAAACATAGGCCATGATAAATTATCATAATATAGGCTCTAATAAACCCTAATTTTATTAAAGTTATTATAGAACATATTAATATATTTTGTATTACACGTGCAGGCAAAGTGGCACTTTCGGTGTATGTTTTCTATGCGGAAAGCGGCCGATTTCCCCCGCCGCCATCTAGCGGCGACGCGGTGAGTGAATAAGCCGCGTTCAAAGCCATTATCTACGGCTCAGCCGCGTTAAAAGTCATTGTATACGGTTGAAGCCGTAGGAAATGTATTGAACACGGCTATTCCCCCACCGTGCCGCGGCAAGATGGCGGCGTGCGATCGGCCTCCTTGCGCACAGAAAACGCGCAGAAAAAGCCACTTTGCCTGCACTTGTAATACAAAATAGTATGTGTATCACGTGCGGATTGACAATTGTTCACTCGTGTGGGGTGGTTGCACTCGCCTTCGGCTCGTGCGTCCATCTACCGCACTCGTGACCAATTGTCAACTTTCCGCACTTGATACACAATATACTATTGTATTACACGTGCAGGCAAAGTGGAACTTTGTGTGCGTGTTTTCTGTGCGAAAAGCGGCCGATTTCCCACGCCGCCATCTAGCGGCAACGCGGTGAGTAAATAAGCCGCATTCAAAGCCATTGCCTACGGCTGAGCCGCGTTCAAAGTCATTGCCCACGGCTTCAGCCGGTAGACTACCAATCTTTTTATATCAATCTAAACTAAACAAGTTAAAGAAACAATAATTAATCCAACAACACAAATTCTAAAAATAATATAATTAAATTTAACCTTCTTTTGCTAAACATTTCTATAAATCGTACTAAACCATATCTTCCTAATTTTAATAAAATAGCAGCTAAAATCATAGATCCATAAACTGGAGCCTCAACATGTGCTTTAGGTAACCACACATAAAATATAAATATTGGTATTTTAATATAAAATGCTAAAAATAAAATTAAATAATCTCAAAATTCTATAATATAATTTCTTAATATAAATTTAATAAATTTAAATCTAATCTATTATTTAATTTATATAATTTTAAAATATAAACAAATAAAAGTAAAAAAATAAATATTGTATACATAAGTAAATAATATGATGCTCTTAATTGTTCATAATTTTTATATGTATACCCTCAATAAATAATTATAATAAAAGTAGGAATTAACCTTAACTCAAATATTAAATAAAATATAATTAAATTTAATGAAAAAAAAAAAATTATTAAAATAATACATATTATTAAAAATACTAAAAATTTTTCTTTATAATTTGCTTTTTCCCTATCTTTTTGAATTGTTAAAAATATCAATCTTATAATCCATATCCTTAATATTAATAAAAAAAATGAATAAAAATCATATCCAATCACATATCTGTTGGATATGGATGGCGAATCGAATAGCGCGCTTCTTCATGAATATTCGAGGGGGACGCGGCTTATCGATATTAGATCCAAATTCCGCCGAGAGAGGAATAGCGATAGAGCCGGGCTCGAGGATCAGTGAGTAGGAGAGGGCTGTAGGGAGAGTATCCAAGAACCGAGTGGAGCATATCTCGACACTCCGGAGAAATAATCTTTCACGACTCCTAATTAACTGTATCCAAATCCTGTACTAATACTTTCTGTTAAATATATCTTAAATATTAAGCAAAGAGATAACAAAATCTTAAATTAATCCATGAATTATCCTTAAATATAAATTTAAATATAAATATAAATTTTATAAAAAAACTTAAATTATAATAAAATATATTTTTTTATTTAAAAAAATTATAAACCCCCTAAATATAATTAAAAAAATAAATTTTATCATATAAATTAATTTTTAATAAATATAAATTTAATTAAAATTTTTTTATATTATATCTATAGTATATCTCATTACCAAAAATTCGAACAATTAATATTAATAGAGATAATACTTAAATTAAAATTTTAATAAAGATTACAATTAGATATTGAAAGACAAGGCTTTTTTTTTTTTTTGTTACTCTGGGGAAACCTCATGGTACCATCCGCCTCCGGGTAGAGGCGGGGGTTATGTGGGACTCCCTGCCCCACCTGGCCGGCCCGCGCCTCCGCCTGGCCGGTCCGCCGTAGCGGGCCGGAGAGTCGAGATCGGCGAGCCGGAGAGCCGGGACAGGACCTACCGCACTAAAACCCCAGAGGATGTCCTTCACGGGCGTTATACAGGGGGCGGCCAGGATGCTGGTATCCCATGCCGTCTAGCCGCCCCCCCCCCCGCTTTATCCCTCCTTGGGAGGGTGCCGCGGAAGGCGACACCCTCCTCCCCGTCATCGTACGGGTTCCTCGCGGTTGCAGCGCAAGGCGACATCGACCTCACGCCGCGCTCTCTCAAAGAGTTTGAGGGGCGGAGCCATGGCTCGAAAACTCCCGCTCGAGCCATCGCCCCTCGCCCCCCCAGTGTCGCAACCCCCGGACCCCCAAGAGGGTGGTCCGGTTCGGCGGTTCACTGAGGGAGCCCTCATCAGGGGGTTCCTCTTAGAAGGAGAGAAACCCCCTTCCGTGGACGGTGTTGCCCTCCCACCGGTGCCCTTTGGCTCCCGGTGAAAGGGCCCCACGCGTCACGTCTCGTCTGTGAAAGGGGGCCAGGCACCCATACGGAAGGACAAGTCCGCCCGCAGGGGATACGTGGCTCCCCCTCCCTAGGTCCCCCCAACTGCGGCCTTCCTCTTTCCCCTAGGGGTCAGAGTTCGCCCGCAGCCAGGGAGGCCCATCCCTCTCGGAGGTTGTGGGGGGGAGGGGGGTACGCCTAGGCGTCCCCACGTCCCCCCCGACACCCTCACCCGGCGTCTGACGACGCCGGGGTTTTACGGGTTCCCCTCCCCTGATCCCCGCCGCCGCCCGTAGCCGCAGCCTTAGCCACGACCACCGACGACGGGGAAGAGGGAGGGAGACCTCCACCCCTAGGCCCCGCAGGGGGTGTCATAAGGCACCCCCGCTCCCCAAGCCTATGTCGGCACCTGGCCGGCCGGAGGAAGTCCACGCAAAGCGGACATCTCGGGCCAGCCAGGCACCCTACCGCCTTGTGGCCAGGGGAGCCGCAGTTATAACAGCGGCTGCCCCTGTCCACCGGCGAGGTGCACCAGCGCCATGTGTGACCAGCACACAAACACCGGTAGTACCTCGCCACCCCCATGACGTTGACGCTGGTCGCCCCACCAGCGCCAACCCCACCCTTCCTCTTCCTTCCTCCCCCTTCACCGCCGCTGTTGGTATCCTCGTCACCGCTGCTGCCGGCAGTGCCGGTGACGGCGGTGGTGGTGGTGTTTTTTCTCTTTCTCTCCATTCCCTCCCTCCCCTCACTCTCTCCTTCTCCCTCTCCAACCCCTTTCTCCTTCCCCCACTCCCCCTAACCACCCTTACCCACTCCCCAGCGGCGGCATCCCCCTCCTTCTCCTTCCTCAGTCTCCTTCCTCAGGGTCCCCAGTACCCCTATCCCTCCAATCATTTCGCCGAGACGTTTCTCCATCAGCTCCATCCGGTCAGAGCTGGCTGACAGCCTCGAGGATAATTCCTCTAATCTGCCCTCCAGCCCCGCCGGCATAGGAGCCGTGGCCTTCAACGTCTCGGCCCCCTCCGTCTGCATCCCCCAATCCCGGAATCCCCTTCCGGGATCAGGGGGTGCACTCATCTCCTCCCCGAGCCGAACACACTCACGGCGCGTTAACTCGGCGATCTTTAGGACGTATTGCCGTGCGATATCTCGCACGTAATCCGTGAACGTCCTAGCGTTCTTAATTAAGATCGCCGAGTCCAGCCCCTCCTTTGTGACGAAAATGAGACCCCTCATGAAGGTCCCAGTCGCCTCGCAGGTCTTATCTAGATCCCCGACGGAATCCTTAAAAAGATCCGCAATGGGGTAATCGCCATTTGTATCCCCCCACCACGGATCCACGTCCCTCCATCTAAGACCCGGCGGCAATGCCTTACTCCCATCTTTAAAGGTCCGTGTCTCCACACCCTGTGGGGCCACGGCACCCCTTCTCTCCTCCAGCCCGTCGCTCGTTGACGACGGGGTAAAAGCCGGGACAGTACCCCCCTCCCCGCCGGGCCCTGGGGCATCCGATTCCCCTGGGCCGGTAACGGTCTTCTTTTTCTTCCGTCCCATCATATTTGTTTTTGGTTTTTTGACTTGGTGGCCTTCCAAGGGTGGCGAGCCGAAGCCCTGAGGCCCCACCAGGCCTGTGTACCTCCGCAGGAGGTACCGACCACTCTTAGCACCCCTCGCAAGGCTATTCCCTTGCGAAGGGTGAGCCCCCCCCACCACGGCAAGGTGGTGGTCGACGGGGGGGAAAGACAAGGCTCGTGTAATATTATAAATAATAACATTTAGAAAGACAAGGCCAACTATAACGAACAAATTAAATTAGTGAGAGATGTAATGTCAACACATAATTACTTTATTTGTTAGTAAATACAATGATAATAATAAAAAATAAACGTTTCGGGTGTTACCTCAGCCTTCTTTAGTAAATATAAAAAAACAATAAAAATTTTTTTAAAATAAAATTAAGAAATATTACCCGTTAGAGTCTATTTTGTAATGAACCTTTGGTTTGATAAATCATTAAATTTGTATTGGGTGACGCTTATATCATTTATTAAAATTGATATTGTTTCTAATAGGCTAACCATTTTATAACTGAGATGGTGAACTTTTAAATATGTCAAAAAACATGTAAACAAACTCACTGTTGTTAATAGAACAAATTGACAGTCCATTCCACGTCATCAATCCTTTTGCACATTATTAGTTGGGAATATCTTCAAAACTGCTTGATATGAGAATTGAAACAATTAAATGTTATATAGCATCAAAAAGTTAGTCCTCATCATCAAGCGTATTTCCGAATAAGTTCATCATTGTAATGTATTTTACCGTGTTTTTCTAAGTATATTTTTTTGATATATTAATTTATATTAATTGGTTTTTTAATAAAAGATCTTGATTATGATTAAAAGTGCAAGATTCCGCCAAGTCAATGTGTTCGTTATACAGAGTTACAAGATGATGTGTCAAATTCAAACCGTGACTCCTATTATTATTATTATTTATTTATAAGACAATTTTTCTAGAATGTCAAAATATGACTCGTCAAGCATATCGGTATCTTTTTTTAAGTTTAGACCGTTTTTTTGTTCCTTTATATAAATCATTTCAGAAACATTTCTCTTTTGAAAATTAGATTCGGAATCTAAAATTTTAATGTCTTCCCAATTAAATGAGTGTTGGTAATTAAGAATATGTTCCGAGGTGACCGAGTGTTTTGACGAATCTAACTTTATATTAAAAATAAATTAATACAATTGTCGCTCGTATATTGAAAACAAAGTGATAAATATAAGGCCAACTTATCGAGCTGAATATTCGAGATGTTCAGTCAACTACCATTTATTACATGTATAAATTATAAAACTACAGTCATTATATTAAAACTAACGCCAATTACAATCATTCTATAAACGTTTCGACCGCACGCGGTCTTCTTCAGTATAATTATTGAAATATAAATTCTTACAATTCACATAATATCGAAATTTAATTATAGTTATTCAGAATCAAGAGTTTTTGAGCAATTAACGCGTGTTTCGATCCGTCCTGTTCAACAATGTTCGCCTCGATATGATCCCTGATTTTGTTCAGATCTCGGATAGTTTCATCGTTAATATGCGAGAAATTAACCCGTTCCGTAGGCGCTGCGATTAATAAAAAATTACCGATCAACGTATGTCCATATTATAATATGTATCCCCCATAATTGGTAGTATGCTTACCTATCATCGTTCTTCTTGACAATTTTGCTACTTATTAACAGTTATTAAGGATGACACATGACAAACCAACAATACAGAAAGACAGCTCATTTTAAACTCTACTTGATCGGAGAGCGTGCGTGTTTATATATGATCTAATATCTATGTTTTACTCGTTAATGTCCTATTTGTCCTATTATTATTTATTGTTCGCTAATATATCCAAAATATCAAAATACGACTCGCTAAGTAACTCAGTATCTTTGTTTAAATTTAGTCCATTTTTTTGTTCCTTGATATGTAGCATCTCAGAAATGAGTCTTTTATAATAATTATTTTCGTTGTCCATGATCTTAACATTGTCCCAATTAAAAGTATGATGTTCATTTATTATGTGTTAAGAAATTACTGAATGTTTCGTTGAGTCCAACCTAATATTATTTTTATGTTCTTTTATTCGCGTCTGCAATTGCCTCTTTGTTTGGCCTACATAAGATGCATTACAATTATTGCAACTGATCTTATAAACCACTTAACTTTATATTATTTACATGCTCTTTAACTCTCGTTTTAAGTTGTCTCTTAGTTTGGCCAACATATCACAATCGCGACATGAGATCTTGTAAATAACATTGGAATTAGTTGAAAATTGATTTTTATCTTTATGAACTTTGATGAATCGATTGAGTTTATTAAGACAACGATAACCTATGGTCATTTCTGATTTTTTGATAGATGATGCGATTTTGTCAGAAATGTTATCTACATAAGGAATGACAAAGTAATTTTTTTTTTCATTATCTCCAGCCATTTCAGGAACCTTAGTTACATTATTATCATTAATCAAGATATTTAGTTTGGAAATAATAAGATACTTAATTCTTTGATTAATAGTGGAGAAAACAAATTCTAAAGGGTAACCGTTGTTACGTAAAATAGTTATGATTGAATTTATATTCTTCTTATGAAATTCTGGATGTGAAAGAAGAAGAGCTCTATCTACCAAGTTATAAACAATGCCTTTTTTTGGCAGAAAGGATGGTTAGAGTAATAAGATAGAGTTCTTCCAGAAAATGTTTTTTTCTAAAACCAATCAACAAAAATGGTATTGTTAATTAATTTCAATGATACATCTAAGAAATTTAAACAACGGTTATCCTCATATTCCAATGTGAATTAAGGTCTGTCATGGTATTTGTTAAAAGAATCCACAATCAAATCAACCTTCTCCTCAGGAACTGTCATAATGATATCATCAACGTATCTATAATAAAATGGGATATCGATATTAATCAAGTCAAGAACAGAATTTTCCAAATCTTCCATTATTAAATCAGCTATTATGGGCGATAATGGTGATCCTATGGGGGTACCAAAAATTTGTTTATAGATTATATTGTTGAATGTAAAGTATGTAGATGACAAGACGAATTCTATACATTTTATAAATTGTTCTTTTGAAATTTTAGTCCGTGACTTAATATACTCCCATCTATTATTAACACTGTTTATCGCAAGGTTGATAGGTACATTGGTGAAGAGAGAGATAACATCTAATAATACCATTATTTCTGAATTCCTTAACTTTTTGCCAGTAAGAATCCTGCACAATTCAAAACTATTATTTATATAGCTTTTTGGTGGGGGAAGGCTTTGTGACAATACCTTGTGAATATATGCAGCTATATTGTAAAGAGCCGTATTAATGGATGATACAATAATTCTGAAGGGAATGTTCTGCTTGTGAATTTTAGGGAGACCGTAAGCTTTCGGTAGTATGGAATCACTGCAGTGCATGAAATAATATTCTTTTTTTGAAATGTATCCTTTTGTTAGCAACTTTTTGATGATGGAATTAAGTTCTTTTTCAATTTTTAAGATAGGATTCTTATTAATCACGCAGTAAGTGTTAACATCTGTAAGAAGTTCAGTCACTTTATTATTATAAAAATCCTTCTCCATTGCAACTGTCACATTGCCCTTGTCAGATCGCGTAAATATTATATTATTGTTTTTTCTGTAAAATTTTAATGTGGTATTGTACATATCAGTAATTTTTTCATTTATTAAATTCTTTTTATGAAAATTATGCAGATAATAATTAAATTGGGGAATTGTAATATTAATAGATTAAACACAGAGATGACTCATAATATGAATAAAGACGACATAAATAATGAAAATAAGAAAAAATTTATAGCGATACCATACATTGAAAGAATCTCGGAATTAGTAGCATCAGAGTTAAAGAAATCTAATATAACAGTAGGATACAGAAGTTTGAAAAAATTAAATAGAGTCATAAAAACACAAAAAGACAGAGATAATCGTCAAAATAATTTTGGTGTCATATATAAAATATCGTGTAATAATTGTGATGCTACATATGTAGGACAAACGAAAAGACAATTAGGCACAAGAGTAAATGATCATAAAAATAATATCAGATTAGATTCTGCAAGACACTCGGTGGTTTCTGATCATATTGTAAAATTTACACATACTTTTAATTGGAACGACACAAAAATCTTAGATTACGAAAAGAATTATTATAAAAGGTTGATTTTAAAGAAGTTTTATCGTCTCGACAAAGATGTAAGTGATCACTATTTATTTAAAAATCTAATATTTAATATTCGAGCTGACACATTAATTATTTCACAGCGCGTATTACATATTATAACATCATGAACTACAGAAATCTGATGTTCGAGATTAGACGCTTTAACTCAAGCCAACAAGCATGAATTTTATACTGCGTTTTTTTCACATTATAAGTCTATAGAATTTATATTTGTAATAAGTTCTGTCTTAGCAAATGATTCAATTCTTTGACATATTAGCAAAGCGATAATGGTATTGAAAAAGACTGTGGTACAGTCGAAACGTTTATCATTGTAATATTATTTCATGATGTATAATAAAAAATTTAATTAACACCTTATTAGCTCGTTAAGTTGGCCTTTTAATTTATCACATATATTAATTTTGTAAATTAAAATTATTTATTTTTCTTAAAATTATCAGTTCTTTCAAAAAAATAATTTTTTAACTATAACTTTAATCTCCAAAATTAATATTTTTTATAAACTATTCTTTGATTTTAAAATATAAAATTCCTAAACTTATAATAAATTATAAATAAAAATTTTCAATTTTTTAGAATTTTAGTTATATTTTTATTAATTCTTTTTCCTAACAATAAATATCAGAATAATACATCCAACAATTATTATAATAGCTATATTATTCTATTCATGTTTAATTTGCGATATTATGTTGTAATTTTTGTATGAATTTGTTTTTTAAATAATTACTGTAGTATAATACGGAGGAAGACCGCGTGCGGTGAACACGTTTATTCTATAATGATTGTAATTTTCGCTTAAGTTTTATTATAAAATGTTTGTAGTTTTTACTATACATAATGTTTTATGTTTAGTATATATATGAATAAATTTTAATTTGACAGAACAACTCTAAGAATTGCTCAATAAGTTGGCCTTCCTATTTCTCATTAGTTGTATATACAATATACGAGCAAAGTTTTGTATTAATTGATATTATATTTGACGAAGTTGTGCAGATATTGTTCGACAAAGTTGTGCAGATATTGTTCGACAAAGTTGTGCATCAGCCTTACGAGAGGACACTGGAAGACGTAAAAATTTATTAAGCTCATATGGGACCTTTCACTCTATTCAATTCTCTTTGGTTATCGCAATACATATTAACGATGCTAAATATTAATAATATTTATAGTTTCGTTACATAAATAATATTTCTATACTAAACGTCTTGTAATATTAGCATAATATTATTAAAATATTATTTATTCCATGTAGTTGTTTTAATAATGATATTGTTAAAAAGAATGTTAAAAATAAAAATATTGTTTACACCATGTACAACGTATAAAACCAATTCTATCACCAATATTGCACTGTGGTATTGTGACGTGACGCTTTTGGAGCGCCGTCACAAGGGCGAAAAGCCCGATCGGGTAGGCCGCGGAGATCTGGAGCGCCCCTCACTTCGGGGAGGGTGCGATCCGTCGTTTTTCCGTATTCCGTTTTTACCGTATTCCTTGCGAGAATCGCAGTTGCACGCAGCATCGGCCTGTCGATGCGCGTGCGACACGATTTGTAGGTAGAGCGACAAGGACGGCTCGAGAGAGCGGCCGGAGAGAGACATGTGAAGCAAGAGAGAGAGGGAGGATGCCGGAGTGCCGCAGCAAGAGAGAGAAGGAGAATGCCGCAGCGCGAAAGAAGGATGGAGCGAGCGTAGGAGAGAGAGAGCGCGGGACCTCGCGCAGTTAAGTATCAAGTATCCGTAATTTACTTTGATATATCTCGCGCAGAATTTAGGCGTTGAAAAACATTATAGATACCGAGAGGACTCCGGGAGCCAAATCAACCCCGGGGCCGATCCTGAAGGGGGACTACGGAGGGCCCGGCTAGCCTCCCGCTTGTTCCCGAAGGAGAGATGCCGCGGGAAGAAACCCGGAGGAAAATCCTCTCAAACAGCGATACGTTACCGGCGTGAGAATTACCTCAGCTAAAGGGGGAGGCGGGGGGAGACCTTAGGGCCCCCGCCATCGGCCCTATCATCGAGGGAATGCGCAAAAGATCGGCGCGAAAAAGAAGATACCGAGACGCGCGAGGCCCGGCTCTCCACTGTTCGGTGTGCCTTAGACCAGAGAGGGTGACTCCAGGACTCCAAAAGTGCGACCCGAGGACTCGACTTCACCGCCAGAAACTGTAAGCCGCCTCTCGAGTAGTCGTAGATCCGTGTTGGTTGGTACCGTAGATATTGATCGTGTATCGTAATTACCGTGAGTACCGCACTCTTTCATTTTTCGTATCGTTTTGTGTGTGAGAGAGCGGACTCTCTCTTTTCGTTTTTCGGAGTATTGTATCGCGGGGCCAGCCGACTTTGCGTTTCGCGAAGCAAGCCCTCTCCGAAAAGTGCCGCCGACAGTCTATCGTCTTGAAAATAATTATTATAAATTCGGGTTACCGAGATATTCAGAGTCACATTTTTTTTATAGGCTCGATTATTAGATTTTCGGAATTTGCGTGTAGCCGTCTCCGCGAGTTTGTTAACTATTTCCTTGTTTTCGACTCGGCGAGAGAGTCGTGCGAGAGAGTCACGAAATTACCGTCATTTAGTTGTTATCTTGTTTTTTTTGCATACCGTGCCGTGTCTCGGAGTATCGTATTGTGACCTCTGTCTATACCGCGTGCCCGCGAAAATAAGTTAGACCATCATAACGTTTATCGATTTTGTCTTTGTTTATCCCGTTTGTATATTATTGTCGCGAAATTCTCTAAGCTGTGTCACATTGTATAATTACGAATAATTTTATAGATCAAGTCCGAAATACCGATATTCGCAGATCTTTATATTATATTTTTGTTTTACTACTGTTTAAAAACGCCCTAGTGCAAGTCGAATTTAGGCAAAATTACCGCGGATTATCTTTGCCAATCGCGACACCGCGCGTATACAGTCTAAAGCGCCTATAGCAAGCGCTAATATGAGAACTGTAAACAACAACATTCTCTCTACGAAAAATAATACGCTAATGTCCTTCGAGACAATTCTAAAATAATAACATGTAATTCTAAAGGCATCTAGAATCTTCTCGAAAAAACGTTGCTATAAAAGGGCACCCCAGATCGACCGGGATATAGTCGCTCTCAGAATTAGAAGCATATCTGTCGCAAGTGTAAGTACGATTTCGGCGCGTTTCTGACTTTACGTAGCTCGCGTATAGCCAGCAACTAACGCAACGCCTTCTCCGTAGCTCGCGGATTCACGTATTAAATTACGGTTTATTTAACCAGTGTAAATAGCCTGTAAATAGTGTCCGTCTTAAATATACATTGTATGCGTCTAAAAATCGACTCTCTAATTAATCGCTTTTGCGAAAACGTCCTTTTCCTTGTCGCGCACTTCTCTCTTGACACTTATCGCTCGCGTTTTTGCTCTGCTATCGAACAACTACCGCTAGTTTATCTATTACTGTTTGCTACATAATTATATTATCCAATTGTATGTATCCGATGTCAAATTGTAAATCCTAAGTGTCAAATATATATATCTGTCAAATTCTAACACCACGTGTATGTCTCTCTATACCTCTCTCTCAACCATAGACCCAACAATCCTATAGACCCACGACTCTGTATAACCCCTGGGGAAGTTACCTTAAGTACCGTTCACATTAGTCTCGTGGCGCATTCACATGCGCCTGGCGCCCAACTTTACCGTGAGTTAATGAACGCCCCTAAGGGCGAGTAATTAACTCTTCTGATACCGATTTTTACCGTTTTATTAGTTAAACTTAGAGAATCTTTAAATTGAACGCTCCTCTGCCCGAACTTGGCGTTTCGGAGCAGGAAAAGACGTTGCAGTATATTCTTTTTCTTTAAAATAACAAATTTTTATTAAATAAACATTTATTGAATTATCAAAGCCGCGTTGATAGACTATCCTCTTATGTGCCGAATGCATTTAAATACATTTTGAAATCTTGGAAAAGAAAGTTGATTATGTATTATCTTTGTAGTTTTATTATATTGTTACGTGCATGTAATTTTATGTCATAATTAATTAAAATAACATTATCAGAAAAACATCGAACAAAATTTGTCCAAATTCTATAATCATAAACATCTAAAGATTGGACAACACTAGTTTTTTTGTATTAAAATATTTACATTTAATATTGAGAGCCGATAAATATTTCTCATTTAAAATATTTCTCATTTAAAATATTTACTTCTTTGTTTGCCAGTATATATTCTTTTAATTGTTTCGGACAGTGTCCTAACCATGAATCAAGCAGCAATAAATTTTTTTTTTCCTTCGTATTTTGTCTTTATCTTATTCTTCAAGAACTAATTTCCGCAACATAATTTTATTATATATATAGTTGAATTTGGCATAACACATAAGCATTAAAATATATATAATTCAAAATTTTTCAAAATATAAAAAATATTGAGGGAGATATTTTGAAATATTTTATAATTTTTTCAAATTCAAGGATACCTTTGTAAAGTACATTTAAAGCTATAAGACTTTTATTTGAACATTGAAATCTATTATATTTTTATTTGTTTCAAAAATATTCGCTTCGGAATGTAAAAACTAATTTTTTAAAGGATATGGTTGCACCTCTAAACTCATTTTTTAGGACTAACAAATAATGGTTTTGTTATTAGGATCTATTACACTAAAATTATGACGAGTTTCGAATATTTTTAAATTTTAACTTGCCGAACATTTCTTGTCTTCTTTAGCGCATGTGCACAGATATCTTTAATCACAAGTAATATTTAATTATTTTCACCAAATTAAAAGCCTATATTTGTAATTTTAATCATATATAATAAAATTATATTTGTTTTCTTATTTCAAGAATAGTATACGTATGCGTATGTGTGGGTATCATAATTTAACTAATGAGCTTTGTTTGAGATGCAAAGTAAATTTTTAGTAAATTCTAGAATCATCGATCAGCGTCAATAATAAAAGTCACGTTCCCTTTTTTGTATGTTTGTCAAAGCAAAAGGATGTCATAAATTAGAACCTGTCATCACAAAACATTCTTTGCGTATAAACAATTAGCGGTATCGCAACCGTTTTCGCCGGATACTTATCGCGTTAAAAGCATGCGCAAAATTGCCACGCGGCCTCAATCACCAATTAGAAATAGCGAGCGACCGCGCGCGCATGGCAAAACGCGAGTCCTTTGCGCATCTTAGCGAAGCGGCCAATTATGAGCTGTGTCCTCGAGTCACCTCGAACACAATTTAAATTGCTCACAATAATTGGCGTTTCCCGAGAGGGTGGGTTTTCTTCGGGAAACCATAAAAGAGAGCTTGCACCCGAAATTCGCGCCTTATCGCATTCCGCCGTGAACCGCATAACGCAAGTCCGCTCTTAGTTAAACCGCAGGAAATTGTATTGACGACCACCGCTTATTCTTTGATTTTGATTCTCTCCGCTGAAATTGAGTTAATTTTTGTGTTAAATTTTATGCGTGTATTTTGTCAAACAGTGTACTATATTATTAATTAAAATTCTTTATACAGAGAGTGACTCATCTTTTTGTGTCGTAAAATCTCCCCTCACGCTGCGCGTTCTCGAACAAGCTTCAAAAAAGTCTTGACTTTTAATTTTTCGAAGTAAGATATACAATATAAAATAAATGATTTATTCAATTTAAACTAACACGTTGAAGATGGTATCAAAGTTTATCGGATACAATACCAAAATTTTGAATATTTAATCAAAATAGATACGATGACACAAGAATATTTTAATGCTGCAATGCAAAGTAGAATATACAATATAAAATTAATTATTCATTTAATTTAAATTAACATGTTGTACGTGATGTCAAAGTTTATAAAAGACAATACAAATTTTGAATATTTAAGTAAGATCAAAATAGATACAATGACACCAAAATATTTTCATAAACGCATTTCATTGTTGCAAGGAATTATATTTAAAATTTAAAACGTATTTTTTGATTAAATTATAATATGTAAGATTACTATATTTTTATAATGCACTAAGAAATTGTATACGTATATAAAATATATATCTTTTTATATTTAAATTTTACTAATCAAATTTTAAAAGAAGTGTAATGTCTGCTTGAAATTTAATGGCTAAATTGTTTCTTGATGTTTTTACTAAACATTTTCTGACCATGAATATAATACTTCCATTTCTAATACTTAAGAACAATAAGACTTTCATAAATCTAAAAATACTGTATACAACAGTATAGAAACATTCAGCTATCGACAATACCCACAAAACAATTGATATGATGATATATACATTTATGTATGTTGCATGGGCATGGGATTGGCATGGGGTTGCTGGGATTGGATCCTTCCATGAACACATTATTAATAAATGAAATATTTTTTGGATTTTTTATTATTATTAAATTATTTTCGATATTGTGTATTGTAACATATAATAAAAAGAGCTATAAATATCTACTCTCTCTCTCTCTCTCTCTCTCTCTCTCTCTCTCTCTCTCTCTCTCTCCCTTCCCCTTTCCTCCCCTCCCTCTCTCTCTTCTTCTCCTCTCCCACTCCCTCTCTCCCCCTTTCTCTTCCTCGCCCCTCTCTCCCTTCCTTCTTTTTTCGCTCACCCATCCTCTCTCCCTCCCTCTCTCACTATATTACCTTTCTTCCCACCTTATTTTATATCCAAAATAATTCTTTGCAAAAATTAATATATATTTTAATGAACTTTGCAAAAATATGTGAAATTCGTAAAAAAGACATCACAGATGTTAAAAAAAGTGTTAAGCGTAAAATGTTATATGTATAAATCATTTTATATAATGTAAATTTATACGTATCAATCACAAATATATTTCTTGTGACCATATTTGCTCAGTTGTGAGCTGACAAATCTTGAGAGATTTTTGATCCATGCAAAATGTCCGACACTGTTACCGTCTTGCGCGTACAGCAAATTATGTGCTTGTCCCTTTTCTGCTCCGAAAGCCGTAGCGGGATAATGCCGTTTTCATTGCTGTAGACATTGATTGAGATGTTATTTCAAATTTTTATATTTGATTCAGAGTCACTGGAAACTCAATGTCTTTGCAATTCAGTACTGTTGTGTAATGGGGATAGGAGGATTCCCGATCCACATTTCTCTTAGCAGGGTGAAACACAAAGCTATGACTACCGCCCACGCGAAACATGCATTGTCTTTGGTTTGCACGTTTACAATCGCTCTCTTCATCATTATCTCACGCGGTAATTTAATATAACATCCTGCAAGCATCGGATTGTACTTGTTGATATTTATAATCAAATTGATTATTCGCGATAATGCCCAACCACTATCACATTCTTGAAATTCTTCAAGCGATGCTAGCGTGGGCTCGATGACGCGGTGCTCAAACCATTCGCGTATATCAGACGTGCGAAAAAGTTTATAGTTTCTCGTATTTATACTTTTATTGGCATGTTTATTACCCGACACAAACTCACCATTAAACACAGTGTTTACTTTAACACTAGTATACTTTTGCAACACTTTTTGCACGTTCTCGATCACAATGTCTTTAGCATTTTCAAGAAATTGACGAGGTTCGATGTGATTACAATTTATGACCGCACCAGTCAATATGCGGCTCTCAATTCCTCGCCATATGAGTCTGTTTTCTACTTCCGGCACCTGCGTGTATGAAACGTCTGCGTATAGTATTCTTCAAATTTTCCAGACGAGCAATTTGGGCGACAAGCGATTGCCAAACTCCGATCGCTAACCGTGGACGTTTAATTCGACTTTGTTCTTCCAATAAATTCATCACATTGCTGCTCCCACACAATGTATTCTTCCATCGAATTTACTCTTGTGGATTGCTCCAACAAACTTACTTCCATCTTGATGCTCTTGCGGAACCTTGATAAAATACTGACAGAGTATGTCTCTTTGCCATGATTTTTATATGATCATTGACACTTGAAATTTTTAATATATTGCATTTTTATGATGATTTCATCTGAGGATGTCACAGCAGCCGTATTGGCGTTTGTGATACATTTTTTGCAAATCGGATAATTTTGTCACGTACGGTTTTGATTCATTAGCTTTTGAAATTTTGGATATGTTGCACTTTGCACATTTTATTTAACCTTCACACTAATTCTAACATTTCATCTGAGAATGATGTCACAGCAGCCCTATTGGCGCTCGTGATACATTTTGCAAATCGGAAAATTTTGTCACGTACGGTTCTGATTCATTAGCGCTTGAAATTTTGAATATGTTGCATTTTGAACACCTGAGGATGATGTCACAGCAGCCGTATTGGCGCTCGTGATACATTTTTTTGCAAATCGGATAATTTTGTATGGGTTTACTCATCACTGGCGACTTTATTAATTTTATCGTTATTTTTGAATTACGATAATTTTTAACGAAATTATGAACAATTAAAATCAAAATACTCATTTTTTACTTGATTCGCGATAATGCAATAATAAAAAATTTTAAAAACATTAAAAAAATGATTTTACAAGGACAACTTTAAACTCTCACATTCCAAAGTTAAAAATTGTCGTAGATTTTTTGAGAAAGTGAGAAGTCCACAAGACAAAAATTTTTTATTTTTGTTATATCTCTAAGAGATATAACTATTAAGAAATAATTACTCGTATTACATCCGCTTGACGACGGACACTGACCGCGTAAAAACGCATACGATGCGAGATATACGCGGAACCGAAATCGCTCAACGCGCAAGCAAAGCAGAAGGACTTTGAATCTGCTTCGCTTGCACTTTGGTCCTTGACCGAGGGGGCCTGTTGCCAGGCACCCCTTCCGATCGAGAAAATCCCAAAAAGTGATACTATAAAAACGAAGCAGGAGACGCACCGCTCAGTCGAAAGTCGCTCTCAAGACGCTTTCGCGTCGTTTGTTAAAACGATCTCGTTAGCCGCGTGCAATCTTAACATCTTCTCACAGTCGCGCGCGATACGCGAAGTTATAGTTAAACAGTGCCGTTAAACCAATATACGCACAAGTGTAACAGTGGTGAAACAAATAAAAGTCAAGCGGTTTACTTGAATAAAAGTTTTAATAATAAAAGTGAAGTGCATTTATTTCATCAACCCGAAATAAGTCCTGACGCCCCGGATCCTTATCCTAATTTGGCGCGACCCCTTGTGTCTCACCCGAGGCACACAACATTATATTTAATTCATGGTTTTCAAAAATTAATAAATTCACAGAAACTAAAAAAAGTAATATTTTATAAAGATTGCAAGCTTTGAAACTCTTTCTTTGGATTTAAATTTGGTTCATTTTTATCAAAGTTGTTTAAATTTTGCTTATTTTTAAAGAAAAATTAAGAGAACTTAATTTTTATAAACAGTATAAATTCACTACAACATGATTGGAATGTCATTAACATTATAATGATATTCAAATGCAAAATAACAATAGATTAATATTAATGTTCATGTACAAAGTACACTACGAAATATATATAAAATCAACAAAGTGACTATAGAAATGACAAAATCGATCTAACTTTAATAAGTATCAGAAGTGAGCATAGTTATTGACGTTTGTAGTTATGATAAAAGAAATTTATAATTATTTATTTGTAGAGCTCTCTGGTAAGTGATTTTATCTTTTTAACAAAATAATGCGTGCATTTTTTAAGATGTAAAGAAATTTATTAATTATATGGTTATAAATTTGAACTGACAACACTGGCTTCAATTTAGAGTTGTTAATATATGTTTATTTTAACGTTTCAACCATACGGGTTGTGGTCCTTATCAAAAATACAATTGTGATATCCTAAAAAAAAAGCCGATATTGTTACATCAGCCACGCTAATTGAACGAAGGCATGAATTACAATTTAAAGACTTACTCGGAGTTACAGCATTTCGTCTTTTCGATGTGAGAATAAATTATGATTCAGAGAGATTTAACTTATGTCAAAATAATCAAATTATAATACTAAATTTAATCTTCAACAGTTTAGTCACGCAATTGACATGGTGTTGAGCTCTACTAGTTTCACGTTTAATGGAGTAACATACGAACAAATTTGTGGTAGCCCAATGGGCTCACCCCTTTCCCCCATACTCGCGAATATAGTAATGGAGGACCTTGAAACAGATTGTTTATCCTTGCTTGATTTCAAAACATCGTGTTTTTATAGATACGTCGATGACATATTCATGGTCCTCCCTAATGACAAATTGTTAGATGTAGTCGATGTATTTAATAGTTATCATCCTAGATTAAAATTCACTTATAAGACGGAAATCTATAATTCTCTCAACTTTTTGAACACAACTGTATGTAAGGATGATAATAATCTTATAACTAATTGGTACAGAAAACCAACATTCTCAGGAAGATATATCAATTTCTTCTCAAATCATCCAATGAAATATAAGATTAACACTATTATTAACCTAGTCGACCATGCAATAATTTTGTCGGATAAACGGTTTCATGACTCTAATTTAAAAATTGTAAATAACATACTGAAAAACAATTGTTTTCCGGATAAACTCATTAAAAAATACATCAATAATAGAACCCATAATTTGTTACACGCGACAAGCAATGTAGATCAAAAAATTTTAAATAGAAATTCGACAGTCAATTCGAAGGAAAACTTCATCGTCATCTCATATTGCATATGATATTGGTTTTTTAACGACATTTATAGATTTCTAAGGAAAAAACAACTTAATGTAATTTTTACCATCCCCAAAAAACTAAATTGTTTAATAAAAACAGGGAAAGATAACTTAGATATTAACAAACAAACTGGCGTAGTTTACCGTATCAATTGTAACGATTGCGATTCTAGTTATGTAGGGCAGACAAAACGACATCTCGGTATAAGGATTAATGAACATAGACGCAATATTAAAAATTCAGCGAGTAATTTTTCTGTTGTTAGCGAGCACAGAATTATTCTAGGCCATGAATTTGATTGGTCTAATCCTTCTGTCCTGCACAAAGAAAATAATAGAAGAAAAAGGGAAATCGCCAATATGTATTTTATTAAGAAACTAAATTCCACAATTAATTTACATAAAGACACAGAAAGTCTTAGCACGGTGTATGATTGTTTGTTTAGAAATTGATGTAACCTCTGACATACTTATTTGGCGTTATTATCGACTTTAGTACTGTTCGTTATGTCAAGGCATGATGACATAAACATAACTCGATATAATTTGATTATTTTGATATAAGTTAAATCTCTCCGAATCATAATTTATTCTCACATCTAAAAGACAAAATGCTGTAACTCCGAGTAAGTCTTTAAATTGTAATTTATGTCTTCGTTCAATTAGCGTGGCTGATGTAACAATATCGGTATTTTTTTAGGATATCACAATTGTATTTTTGATAAGGACCACAACCCGTATGGTCGAAACGTTAAAATAAACATATATTAACAACTCTAAATTGAAGCCAGTGTTGTCAGTTCAAATTTATAACCATAGTTTTTCATTCCTGGCAAACGAAATTAATTTTCATCGTTATTAATTATATATTTATTAGTTATGAACTCTAAGAATTTTTAGAGAATTAATAGAGATGCTATTATATATGTATAATAGGTCCCAAATAAAAGTTAGATTTATATTATCTTAATAAGTACAACTTAGATCTCCTTTCCCGATTCAGCGATTTTCGGATCTATATTTTTTTCTTGCATTATTTTCATTTAACACGCTTTTTACTAGTCAGACTCAGTAAATAATAATTATTAGTAACAAATGGGCAAAAAGTACGTACACGATCTTGATGTAAAGCTGTAATAAAGTAATAACAGCAATCAATTGTCAAACGTTTCGGTTATTATTTAACCATCTTCAGTGACAAACTAAAATACAATACTGATATTAACAAATAATCGGATAAATAAGAATAAATTAATATATCTTTAAAATAGCAGTGATATGAATCAAAAAACAACGATCTATGTCAACATATTAAACGCAATTAAAGTCACTCGGTGAAAGCAATTATATTTTGAGGCACCGACAAAACTAGAAGAGAGAGGAGTCAACAGGGAGAGGGAAACGAAAAAAGAAAAGAGAGGAGAAAAGCGGGTAAACTTAAAGGGTGGATAAGGAATTGATAATTGAGGAGTAGGCGTCAGAGAAAAGTTTAGTGTCACTTTTTTTATTTAGGCTATTCTTTTGTCTTTTAATGTGCAGGATCTCAGAAATCAGTCTTTTTTTGTAGTGATGTTTAATATCCAAAATTTGTATACCGTCCTAATCAAATTCATGACTTTTCATGCGGTATGCAGATATTACAAGAAATGCTGCATTTCTAAGAATATCAGACCGATGTTTTTTGACACTAGTTTTAAGTTTCCTCTTCGTTTGGCCTACATAAGTAGCATTACAATTCCCGCAGGAGATTTTATAAACGACATCACGCGCATTAGTATGTTTCAACCTGTCTGTGTGTTTTTATGATGTTATTGAGATAGGCCTTCGAAAATGCAGTTTTGTATCCGAAACTTTTTGTTATTAAATTAAATTTATTTTCCACTGAGTAAGCATAAAGAAACACGAAATAAGGTTTTTGTGAATCTTTGTTATTACCAGATAACTCCTCATTATTATTATTGTCAGATAAATAGAATAAATAAAAAAGTCTGTCCTTAATTGTCTGAAAAATAAAATCCAAAGAAAAGCAGTTATCCAATAAAATGTGTATAACTTTTTTCAAATATTTTTGATAAAAACGAGGATGGGATAGTTTGATAACTTTATCTACTAAACTAATTATGGTGCCTTTTTTGTGTTAAAGGATTCTGAAAGTAGAAATTCAAATATCTCCCAAAATAGAAAGATTGGAACCAAACTATAAATTGGTTTCACTTGATGCGGTCTCTTTGTTCACTAATATACCAATAGATTTGGCTATTTCTAGTTTAACAAAAAGATGGGAGTACATAAAAGACAACACCCGCATCACTCAAGATGAGTTTATGAGAGGTATACAGTATGTGTTATCTTCCCTATTCTGGGAGATATTTGAATTTCTATCCGCTTTTCTTCTCTCTTTTTTCTTTTTTCTTTTCTTCTTTCTTTTTTCTTTTTTCTTTTCTTCTCTCTTTTTTCTTTTTTTTTTTCCCTCTCTCTGTTGACTCCCCTTTCTTCTACTTTTGTCGGTGCCTCGAAATATAATTGTTTTCACCGAGTGACTTTAATTCCGTTTAATATGTCGACATAGATCGTTGTTTTTTAACTGATATCACTGTTGTTCTAAAGGTATATTAATTTATTCTTATTTATCCGATTATTTATTAATATCAATTATTGTATTGTAGTTTGTCATTGAAGATGATTAAATAATAACCAAAACATTTGACAATTGATTGCTGTTATTACTTTAAACAAGAAAATTACTCATTGCAAACCCATGTAGAATCCTATGAAAAATTAATCATTGCAAACCCATGTAGAATTCTATAAAAAATTAATCATTGCAAACCTATGTAGAATTCTATACAAAATAAACCATTGCAAACCCATGTAGAATTGTATGAAAAATTATCCATTGTAAATCCATGTAGAATCTTACTAAAAATGTAATGATATAAAAAAAAAATTGCGCCAAGTTAAAGTAGAAACTTCTACCAGTGAAAAATTGCAAACATATATAGAGTCGTATAATGAACCACTAAATTAATATAATAATAAATTAATATAAAATTAAAAAAAATAACATTTTAGTTAAAAAAACTTAGCGCGTTGTTAAATAATATTCTAATAATATTAAAATTAAATTATTTGCTACTTTAAAATTTATTGCAGTTAAAGTATATTTTGTAATTAAATTAAGTTGTAATTTAACTAAGTATGTAACTTTAAGGTGCATTGTAATTTTGAAACTTAGCAGCGCGCCCAGTTTTTTTAACTAAAATTTTATTTTTTTTAAATTTTATATTAATTTACTATTATATTAATTTACTAGTTTATTATACGACTCTATATATGTTTGCAATTTTTCACTGGTAGAAGTTTCTACTTTAACTTGGCGCAATTTTTTTTTATATCATTACTTTTGTAGTAAGATTCTACATGGATTTACAATGGATAATTTTTACTTACATTTACAACAAAACTAAATTTTTGTTAAAAACAAAGCGTGCGTAAGATAACTAATTTTTGTTAAAAACAAAGCGTGCGTAAGGCACGTATTATTCTCGGTGTACCAACCAAGACTTTAAAAATTGAAATAATTTCTTACTTAAGATTTAATTTAAAAAACACCCTAACCCCCCTGCGGAAATAATTGAATAAATGTAAGAGAAAAATATAGATCCGAAAGTCGCTGAATCGGGAATCGAACCCGAGATCTTTCGCTTGCCGGGCGACTCTCGGGTATTTTTTTACTTAAAAAATAAAAACCCTGGATAATTTTCTCAAGATACAAATATTTAAACATGACAATTTTGTTTCATTTGCTATGCAAGTTTCTTATATTGCAATTTTGTAAGTGTTGTTGTAAAAAAGTGTATAATAAATATTCAAATAATAACTACGCCTTTCTGCGTTTAAATTTTATAAAAATAGTAGAGTAAATGGCAATATGAACCTGGCATAGTATTAGATTGTTCGGAAAGTTTGTTTTAATATAAATTTAAACGCAATATTTTACACAATGCGGAACTTTATTTAAGTAAATATGTACCGTTTTGTTTACCAACCTTGGTTCATCTTTCGGGAAGTTGCATGATGCCTTTCTTCCAAAATGAAGATTTCTTACTGGCAAAAAATTGATCGATCTGGTTTTTAAGGATTTTGAATGACTTGAATCTTTTGTCCCAAAAAAAATTTTTTAAAGAAAGAAATAGATAATAATCAGATGAGGCAAGATCGGAAGAATATGAAGGATGAGGAAGGACATTCCATTTTAAGTCTAATAGTTTTTTACGGATAGACATCGCGACGTGAGGTCTGGCGTTATCGTGGTGGAAGACAACTCCACGCCTGTTGGCTAGTTCAAGGCGCTTTTGTGCAATGGCAGTCTTCAATTTGTCCAACTAAAGGTTGTACTTCGTTGCGTTGATGGTTTCGTTCGGCTGAAAAAGCTCATAATATAGCACGCTCTTAAAATCTTACCAGATACTCAGAACTTTTTTGGATAAAGCCTCGGCTCGGCCACTGTTTGCGTAGGTGCGCTCTTAATTCCCCACAATCTCTTGCGGCTGACATTATTGTATAGGATCCAACTTTCATCGCCTGTTACAATCCTCTTTAAAAACGGTTTTTTTTTGGTGCCGTTGAAGCAGCATATCGCAGATGTTCACACGTTCCATCAATTGCCGTTCATTCAGTTCGTGTGGCAATCACTCATCCAGTCGAGTTGAGAATCCTAGCTTTTTCAGGTGGTCATGTACGGTAGAAATGGACTTGTGCAGAGTGTCGGCGAGTTCTCTAACAGTCACTCGAGGGTTTTTATGCATGAAATCCTTAAGAAGCGTTTCGTCAACGTCCTGAGATCGACCAGAGCGAGTTTCATCTTCCATGTTAAAATTGCCAAATTCGAATCTTCGATACCACTTGCAAATTGTCTGATGAGTGACGCAGGCATATCCATATACAGAGAACATCTCTTTTAGAGTCTGTGAAGCCAAGATACCGCGCTTAAAGCAATACAGCATCACATAACGAAAATGGACTTTCTGGTTCTCCATTTTTAAATTTATTTCTGCGAAAATCTGCGAAGTTTATTTGGCGCGCGCGCAGATTTATATATCCAGTAAAGTTAGCTGATAAGCAGAAAATCTGTAGCGCTCTCGCATTTACTGATTACATAGAAATGCGGAGCACGTAAAATTTGAAACAAACTTTCCGAACAACCTAATACATTAGGTGCAAAAAATTTTTATAAAAATGACAATCACTTATCTAAAGTTAACGTCGCGAAATTTATTATTCATACAAGTAGACAAATGTTTCACACATAATCTCAATAATCGCGGACATTTCGGACCCCTCTTAGGGCCATCTTCATCGTTAATAAAATCTAAATTATCTTGCAGAAAAACTAAAAATTAGAAGATAGAAAATAAAGGTTTATATCAACGCCGAGACGAATTTTCCATTAAAAAATCCATAACGAATCCGCCGACCCGATAGAGTAATTAAAATCAAATCTCTAATTGTCGTCATCATAGCGTTCAAATGATATTAAATCCCTCCAAGGTTGATAAGCCAAGAGCAGAAAGACACGGGACACTATAATGAGAAACTCGTAGAGTCGTATCATAAAATTTAAGAAATATAAGCAATAAATTATAACTGTAGTTACTCAAGAAATCAAAATACATAACTAATTTCTATTACTCACAGTCGGACACCGAAAACAAAGCTATACACAGCTTGTAATGTACATAGTCAAGTAATTGTAATTAAATCACAAAGAATTCTTCTTTAAAAAATTATTCAACAAAATTATAAATGTAAATATATCAAAATTTTTTAATCTTTGAAAAACAATTGTTTAAATCAACGAGATTCTCATTTAATTTGTCTGTGTCCGTCTGTAAATTAAGACCATTTTTTGTCTCATAATGTAGGTCATTTCAGAAATGAGTTTTTTTCCATAGATAGATTCCATATCTAAAAGTGAGTTGTTGTTCTAGTCAAACTGATGATCAAAATCAAGTCTATGTTCAGTAATAACAGAGTAAGTCCTATTCTTTTAGTTTATATAATTCTTATATTCAGCAATTCTTGTATGTAACTGTCATCCTGTTTGCCCAACATAAAAGGCGTTACAATTCAAGCAGTTAATTTTATAAACTACGTTACAGCGATTTGTCTTGAGGATGTTATCCTTATGGACCTTCAAAAATTCATTTATTTTATTTATACTAAAATATGAAATTCTCAAATTAAGATCTTTCATTATGTTTTTAAAACTATCCAAAACTAACGGTATACAGGGTGTTCCGCAAAAACCTTTCGTCCTTAAAATAACAAATTTGTGACGCAATTCTGAGACCATTTTTTTTTTACTATTTTTTTATTTAAAGCGTAGTTTTTGAGTTATAAACAAAAATAGTTAGGTTACGCGTCAAGTACAGAAGGCAGGCAGGAGCAATTATCAATAGCTCAATAGCTCTTGTGGTCACGCAGTCTCCGCTTATAACCAAATGCTTATAGCCTCCCTAAGATCCACAAACCTGAGTGCCTTTTCCTAATAATTATCTTATCAGTTAATAGTCCTTTATATTATTTGACTTTTTATTTACAAATTATGCATAAAAGCTTTTTGAATTCTGATAGTTATGTTTCTAATAGTTTCGAATTAGTTAAGAGTCTTTCTAATAAATACATTGCTGATGGTTTTAAGTTTATTTCGTTGGATGTGATCTCGCTGTTTACTAATATTCCGATTGACATAGCTCTAGCGTTGCAAATAGATGAGGATATATTAAAAATAACTGCAAAAGAGTGATGGCAAATTTCGATCATTTTTGGGATCTCAAATTTAAACCTTTTTTCATTGCAAATAGTACTATTAGATGAAATATTAATCCCAGTAAAATTTCAAGATGAGCAAAGGCATGGTTCCGGAGATACAAGAGAGTGAATGTGATGATTTCTAGTCAGGGATGAGAAAATTATCACTTTCACTTCTTCATATCTCCGGAACCGTGCCTATGCTCATCTTGAAATTTCTCTGGGTTTAATGTCTCATTATACTAGTACTATTTGACATTAAAAAAAGTTTGAAATTTGAAATCCCAAAATTCGACTTTATAAAATGGGCGAAATAACAGGTCTTTTTGCCATCACTCTTTCCGAGACGGAATTTTGTCAGATTTGTTTTAAATTCCACCTTCTTTGTGTTTAACAAAATAATTTATCAACAGACATTTGGTATACCTATGGGCTCTCCCCTCTCTCCGATTATCATAAACATTGTTTTACAAGATATTGAAAGAGCTGCATTACAAACTTTGAAATTTACACTGGTACACATAGGAGTATTTGAATCGAAAAGTCGGTCAAAATTATTTTTGTTAAAAATTATTCTAATAAATTTTAGATGAAAAGATAAATTAATTTATACAATATAAAAAAGATTTTGCTTTTTTTAGAAAGAATAAAAGGCGTATTTTACCTGAAAATATATTTATAATACAATTTATATGAATTATATCTCAATTATACATATATAACTTATACTAATATTATTGTTTTAATCTGCCGATGCTGTCCATAATTCTTCATTTGAAGATTCTTTATCTGAAAGTTCTTATGAAGACTTCTCTTTTTCAGCTTCATTCTTAGTTATATATTCATTTGTTATTTTCATGAGTGACTCAGGAATAAGCATCTCTAATGTTTTTTTTTTAATGTTATGGTTTTTTATAGGTATTGGTCTTATAGATGTTAGAAGAAGATCAGAGTTTAATAAAAGTCAGTTCAGAATATACATATTGCAATTCTTTGTAGAAAATTTTCTAGCATAATTTAGACAATATAAACAAAAATGTTTGTTCTTTGCTTCTGCCGCCTCTTCTGATAATTACCCAATTGATAACAGAGCATTTTCTATAATAGCAGGTCCATGTATTAAAATTTTATATAGTGTGGGAGTCATAGAATGCTATGAATATAACTGTATATAAACAACTAAGAATAAATTACGGTTCTGTAATATTAAATATAAATCTAAATCACTAGAAAGGCGTAAAGAGCCATACGCAGTTGTTACTGCGCACATTTCCAACAAAACAAAGTTTTCATTGGAAAATAAACCGTGCATAAGGCACGTGTTATTCTCGGTATACTACCAAGATTTTTAAAGTTTGAAATAATCTCATACTTGATATTTAATTTCGAAACCCTCTTAACCCCCCTACGGAAATAAATAAATAAATGCGAGAAAAAAATGTATATAAAGTTTTGCTGTATCCATGGCATAATCACGGAATTTATTAGTATCAATTTTATATCCACTGGATATGGTTTCTAAAATAATCTTTAATCAAAAAATTAATTAAAAATTAATACCCATAATTTCAGCGGTAAGTTCCGGATTGCTGAAAAACCTCCGACTGGTATTACCATTATTAATATTTTCAAATTCAGGTTTAGGTACATCAACAATAAGGCCAAGTTTGTTTCTGAACTCTTCTTGAATAATTTCTTTTATTAACTGTATTTTTATCATCTTTTGATCTACATTGCTATTTCTTAACAAAAAGTTTGTATGCTAAGTGAAGTACACATTCAAATAATCGAATTCTTGCATGTAAAATTGATAAGCCAAATTGCAACGCATTTTTATTAATATTTTTGATTTGGTCAAATTATTAAAATCTTTTGATGTAGCTCCGTCGAGATGTAGCATTTCATCGTTAATTTTGTATTAGTCGCCGAGTTACAGACTTTTGCATCAACCATAGTGAAAGTCAATCTATGTTTTACTTCTACGCATCTATGTTCGTTAATCCTTGTTTTATTAAGTAAGTTGAATTTTATCTGGATGTATTTTATTTCGCTCTTTGCTATATAAAGCTTATTCTTATTGATTGACAATATAGAGGAGAAGATGGAGTAGAATTTTGCCAAATAATTTTTTTATTTATATCACAAATTAATTGTGAGGGTACTAAAAAGAGCTTTGAACTATATTAGCGTCTTAGTCTGTATTATTTTGAAATTTTTGTTTAAATTGTGTTTGTTGCGATCCGTCACATTCTCACTTCGATATTAATTCTAATAAACTGCATTCATTTTTACTCGACGCTTCTATTACTTCTTGCAAATAAATTAGTAATCTTGCGGCAGTATGATCTAATAAATTTTGCAAATTTACTTTAGCCAAAGTACTCATCATAATATATGACTCATAACAGTCTTTTTTAGTTTTTCGCACTAAACTGTAACATAATGGGAACAGTTTTCTGTCACTCGTAGTGATGATTTCGTACGATATTCTGGATAAACCTGCTTTTTCAAATATAGAAAGTTTTAAATGGGGATAAATTTTTCCTTTTCTCTTTCAGATTGTCTAAGTAGGCTTTTTATACTTTTGTGCTTTTTCAGGAAATAAAGTAATTTCTTAGAGAAAGAAGCTTTTAAAGCATTAATTTTTCCAAATGCTCGCAGTCTCATTTGACAATGAGTGGCATATGTTAATTCTTTTGTGTCTATATTTTCTCGGATACTTTGTGTCTTGCTTCTTTTATTTCGTAAGCTCAACTCTTCAAAAGATTTATTTAGCTGCGCTAGTCTGGTAGTTATTGGAATGGGTAATTCAAAAGTGCCTTAAGGGGATGCCGGAGCGTTGGCCGAACTCCGACGGGTTAGCGCCCTCATTTGAGAGGAACTAAAATTGTCGATAATTACCGACAATTTTAATTCCGCTATTATCGACAGTAATATATATATGTCAAAAAGCTATTTTAGTGTGTTCAACATATTGAAATCAGACAACATAATATATTTTTACTGTCAAATCATCTCGCACACGCATCTAAGCGTGTCAATGACAGTAAAACATACATATATAAATGTGTCTCTTTATGACATAGTTGAACACAATTTTAATATTGCTCTTTTATATATTTTGATAATATATGCATATTTTCATGTATTTTTCAAAGAAAATATACAATCTACCATATATATATATATATATATATATATATATATGTCAAAAGGTTTATTCTGGGACACTTCCCGACATTTATTGACATATTCCGAGACATTTGCAGGGTTCCAGGCCTGACCTGGAAGAATTATATGTCAAATGGCAGTTTCCAAGACAGTCCTGGAAAACTTATGTATATACATATAGGAATTGCATATTTAAACGTATATACAAAAGAAACAAATGTATACAAATGTTAAACACCTGTATACAATTGAAGGATAAGAAATATATTATTTAATTTTGATAAGAACAATAATCAATATATACGTATATAATCGGTAATATTACAA
>NW_028190658.1:0-66671 GCF_048542155.1 Nylanderia fulva | reverse complement strand
GGTGACCAATCGGAAAATCACCGGTCTTCAACACAAACGGGTACAGAGAACATACATCCACGTAACGTATCTTTTCCGTACCCGTGATCTCGTATCGCGTTACAATATTTCCTGTGCATCCGCCGTAAAATGAGTCTCGGGGATCGAGCGGTTTGGCGTCTATCAAATGATAGGCGACATCAAATGATGTCGATGTAGATATTCGCGCATCTCGACATTTTCATTCATCTCGCGATCAAAGTCGCATTCCCATTTCTTAATCACCCTTTATCCGCGCTTACGAAGACGAAATGTCGTTGCAACGGTGTGCTCGTAACGTGAATCACACGTATCTGTACGATCCGTCGAAAGCAGTCTATCGCGATTTACCCGAAAACATCTTGGACAACCATGCCAAAAACAACCGTGAAACTGTAATACGTAATATTGCGTTACGTTATTTTCTACCGACTCGTAGTATTCATCGACTAGCGTACCATCGCGTAATCGATATTCTCGAGCGCGACCGCCATGGATAATATGATGAGCGAGCTCCCGCTCTTTCCATATCAACCATTGCAGGGCTTTACGCGAGTGAATATTCGCATGTCTGTATCTGCCCGTTGGAATGATACTGATCTCTCTTTCGCGTAAAAAGTTTATTCTAAATACTCGCATACACGTTGAGGCGATGGTTGTGCATTCCTCGAATGGACACACGTTTCCACGCTCTAAGAATATTTTTCTAAAAGCCATACACGCTCGTCTAAGGATATCTACATTGTTACAACAATAAAGCAATATTTTACGTTGAAAATCAAACACATAGTTCGCGCGCGTCATCTCGGAGTGCCACGCGAGAAATTTTTCGCGTTCTTTCATCTGCATAGAATCGGGTGAATAATATTGAACACCGGGTAACGCTCCGACATAAGACTGATTATCGATAGTATTGAATAAATGTGGAAAAATGCCTTTATTTGTACCTTCTGCCAGTCCAAAAGCTTTAGGTAATTCGAATAAACGCATCGGCATGTAATTGATACTATCGATAAATTTCGTATGACCTAGCGTTAATACAACTATTTTCGTACCGTTTAAAATGACTCGAAGCTCTAAGACATGGTTTTCCACGATATATTTCAAAATAAATTGCGCGTCGAATGATTTCGCGTTATGCGCGATGCAAATTATTTGTTTAAAATATTTTGTCGGCCGCGTTACGAAATCTACAAATTCCTGCACAGGGTTGCGACGAAATATAAATTCGCGAATACCGCACCAGCGACATCGCACCGACATTTCATCTATTCCTGCACACTCCTCGCAAATTTGTTGAGCAACGCAGAGCGTAGGTACGTGAATTTTTACATTTGTGCTACCTTGGAGCGTTTCGTCTTGCCTCGTCTCAAAATCATAAAACACGAATGCGACCCGGCTTTCTACGCGTTCGCGAGTCTGATTAATCGAACCTTCGGCGTCATCGTCGTTGTCGTTTCTCCGCTGATGCTGTTGTTGCTCGCTATTTCCATCCGCGTGTTCGGAAGTGCACGGATCGGGACGATTATCGCCATGCCGACGAAGGGGAAGCATGTAACAAACATGATTCAAAGGCTGAAGAGAACGACACGTAGCGCAATAAGCCGTGTCGCATTTGTGTTGATTATTTCTTTGAATCAAACGTCCGCAATCTTCGCAAAATCGCATAGTTTCACAAACACTCCGACGTGATTTACCATCGTATGATTTTACCGCGCGATGACGCTCTAAGCAGGCATGATTGAAAAATTCACGTCTACAATTATCGCACCTAATACGATCCGCGAATGATTGCTCACACGGCGGCTCTTCGTTACATCGCGGACATTTATTAGAGCATTGATGCTCTCTCACATCGGAGCGGTAACTTAAATTACACGGGATGCAATATCCCCGCCCGCCTGCTGCTGCATTTAAATTTAAAATTACATCGAAATGTTTATTATTTGAACTGTATAATAGATTTAGACGAGTTTTTATTTCCCGCTGCAAAGTGGTTAGAAATACGTTTCCATCGAATAGCGAATTACCCCCTCGACCAAAAGTATCGTCGTTATATATTATTATCGCGACATTTTCGCTCGCGAAATATTGCTGAAAACGTTCGATTTCATCAATTCCACTTTCTTCCTCCGGAATCGTGACACCGGCATTCCTCGTAAGTTGCAACGCAAACTCGCGCTGTAACACTGAGTTTTGTCTTCTCACCGCATTCCATTTCGCGTGTAACTCTCCCGTGCGTAAATTTCCACGCTTGTTAAAAATTAGAGCCGATACAAGCGCGCGAGGAAGACATAAATTATCGGTATTGGAAATTGTTAAAATCGAGCGTTTAGCAATAACATCGTGCGTAAACCTGTTACGGCCGCAACCAATGGGAGGGGTGACTTTAAAAATCCGAATGTTAAATTCTTGCGCTATATCGTGTCCTCCGCAGCTTTGCGCTAACGAGCTTACGAGTTCCCAAATATTTTCGTAAGTCAAATCTCGCAAAGGTCGGAACGATATACCTGCAAGGCCGCGGGTTAAACTTGCAGAATCGAATGATATACCGACGTAATCCCTCGGTTCGCACGAATGCAACGCGTACTCGTGAAGTTCGCGAAACGCATTTTCTAACCACTTATACGCGTTTTTCCTTCGAGTATTGGCCGAATACGGAAACTAATTTCCCGTCCTTTTACACCAAAAGTTCTAAAGCGACGCACGTTTTCCGCCAACATTATTGAATATCTAAAATTACCATCAGGCTCTTGATTCGCTATTTCTTCCTCCGCTTTTTCTTCTTCTTCTTCCTCTTGTCCACCAGCAGCCTCTAAATGTCGCTCTTTGTCGGAAGTTTCCTCAGCAGAGCGGGTTTGGGAATCTTCTTGGTGTATTCTGACGTTCCTTCCTCCGCCACTCTGTACTGTGAAAAATAAAAATTATATTAACAAAATAAAATATTAAATAAAATATTACTCTCTTACATTTGAATTTTTATTAATAATGTGAAAATGTTGTTATTAATAATAATTATGTTAAGTTCACTTACGTTTTAATATTCTTTTACCGGGGCATTTGTATCACCCTGCGAGGGTTAATACTCCGGTAAATATGAAATTTCGGGCGCGATTGTTAGGAGAGAAAGAAATTCCTAATAAAATTTTATTTTAATTAAAATGAACAAAAAATTTAAACGTAGGAGAAGATTAAGTATAAAATATGAAATTATTATCTTCCTCGGCCATCGCCCCGCTATTTTCTTCTTCTTTTTCTTCTTCTTCTTCTACAGAAAACGTGGCGTTGTTATTTTCATCTTCCACTTCTTCATCTCCCTTTTGTTCTTCTCGATCTTCCGTTTGCTCTATTTCTTCTTCTTCCAACTCTTCATCTTCATCTTCCTCTTCCTCCTCCTCCTCCTCCTCCTCCACTTCCTCCTCCAGCTCCTCTTTATCTTCCGAAATCGCGTTTATTTCCTCGTCGATTTCTTCCCCCCGTTCTCGCTCCTCTACGACCACGTTTTCATTCGCCGCGTCATCTAATATTCATCAGTCATATATTATTAGTATTTCACATAATTAAAAAAATCTTTTGTGTTGATATATAGCACTGTAGTATTTTTCTTACTTACTTTCAAGCGGAGTAAATATGGCCGCCTTATCGAACGGACTTACTTCGCGAACCCGCACCTCTTTCACGTCGTTATCACTTTTGGCTAAATCAATAACCGGATGTTTCAGCTCCGGCGTTAACACGATGCGTGCGCGGCTTGGAACGTATAACATTTTATTAAAAAATTTCCTGTTTAATATAATGTTTTCTAGCAGCGCGATATAATTTATGATGTTAAAAACTTACGCGAAGGTCCGGGCTCCGGCGAAGAATCCGCTCGTCGTTTTCTATTTAACCTTAATCTAAGTGATACGGAACGATTCTCTAGTACGCGCAACCGGTTTTCTGTAACGCGTGCGACAGGGCGTACAAAAGCTAAAGTTTTAGCGATTTAAATAAATAAATAATTGAGGTAGTTTTAATTAATTTTTATTTATAATTAAGTGTAATAAAAATAAAAACTTACCATTATTATCTTCTCCCCGGAGAACTCGATGAAAATGTAGGAGGAGATATTCTATGTGGCCTGCTGCGTCGTTTTCCTTCTTACCACCAAAATAGTATCGCGACTCGATCACCTCACCCGCGATAATTACTAATTCGCGAAAAACACTAAAATGTCCTAGTCGGAATAATACCGCTAGCACAGCGCTGGGACATTCCCCCGCAAATTTTCCAATAATATTGAAGCATTTGTCTTCACTCGCGCATGTTAATTCATATATATGCTTGGAAAAATTTTTCCCGCATAAACTCTGCGCTAGTGATAGACAAATTTCAATTACTTTTTTCAAACTTATTATTTGAAATTTAATAGTACACTTGCGTCGAATACGTGAGTACGCGAGAGACGAAATTCAAAAATGTAACTAGCTAACTTAACTCCGAGAGCCGTATTTATACACGTTTATGAAAATCAAAATGGGGAATTTTCAGGTAACTTTTCTCGATTTATTTTATCTTTTTTCTCATAACCGTGTATTCTTACCCATGTTTTATATATATATATATATATATGGTAATCTTTACTTAGATACAGAAAATATTTAATCTAGGGCGATATTTACTTAATTACAAAAAGTTTATAGAAATCAAGATGAGGAATTTTCAGGTATCTTTTCTCGATTTTATTTTATCTTTTTTTTATCTTTTTTTATCTTTTTTCTTATAACCGTGTATTTTTACCCATGTTTTATATACAGGGTTTACCAAAAGTGTAGCAACCCCTAAATATCTCGGAAAATATACGTTTTACAGAAAAGTGTTTCCAACAAAAGTTGTAGGGTTTAAAAAGATCCACATACTGATTCTATCAGATTGACCTTGGATGGCGTCGTCAAGGTCAGGTCAAGGTCACGTTGATTTTTTTAAATGGCACCCCCTACATTTGATTGCATATTCTTATAGCTTAATTCAAGAACTTTCCAAAGCACTATAATAATGTGTGTATATACATATATATATATATATATATATATGGTAATATTTACTTAGATACAGAAAATATTTAATCTAGAGCGTTATTTACTTAGTTACAAAAAGTTTATAGAAATCAAGATGAGGAATTTTCAAGTATCTTTTCTCGATAGCGATAGGAATTTTATATTTTCTCTGTATTTTCTCAGATTTAAAATTATATCATTTATATTGTTTTAAAAAATTCCCCTTCCACATTAATAATTATATCGTTTATATTGTTTAAAAAATTCCCCTCCCACATAATTTTTATTATACTACGCATGCATTTTCTCCCTATCGCTTTATTGTTTAAAAAATTCCCCTTCCACATTAAAAATTATATTATTTATATTGTTTAAAAAATCCCCTTCCTCATAATTTTTATTTATCTGCGCATGCATTTTCTCCCTACCACTTTTCTATTTTATCTTCCTTCTTATAAATTTTCTTGAAAATCTTCGCTTACTCGTCTTTCATCGTCCGGACTTTCAAGTTCGTTAGTAAAAAGTTTGTTAGTAAAAAGTTCTTGATTTTTCGATTTTTCCGTGTCTTTGATTATTAAATCTTTGATTTTCTACGCGGTAGCAACTACCATGAACAATCTTAAGAAAATCGAGCAACAACTACGTATATTGCTGTCAACAACATACGGATTGAATTCATCCTACACAAAGAAAATTCAAGTGGGTCTTATGACGGAAGACAACGTTGAACTGGATTTTCTGCCTGCTGTTAAATTAACATCTCACGGAGCTGTAGAGATTTGCTTCGACATAGAATCGTGGAAAAAATTTCAAGAAAACATGGAAACGATGTCGAGCTACTTAAACGGTGATAAAATTAATTTGAGCTCAATTATCTTTAACAAGATAATTGTAAATTTCACTACCGCATATGGTGCTAGAGCCATACTAATAACATATCGTGAAAACGAGCAAGAAGATCTTTCTTCCGAGACTGTGGAGGATACGAACGAAAACGGACCGAAGGCGAAGAAACGTAAAACTTACAACATTGCAGAGAACGACTTTTCAAGGTGTAGAAAATATAGTTGATTGTGTGAACGCTAATTTAAACTGTCTAAATTTTATTTCAACTAATGTCAACAAATGTGCTCGATATTTAATTAACGAAATAAAGTTAAATCTTACTGTCAACGGTAGCATTAATAGCAGTATCGTGAAACTCACGATCAAAGGTAACAGTAAGGAAATAGAACGTAATGTACGTACCCAACTGAAAGATTTAACATTTCTCGATGTATACTTTGAGATAACATTTTTAGAAATAATTTCACTTTATTTCGAACAAATTGTACATGCAATTATATCAAAACGTAAATTTTAATAATTATTCGACGAATATTTTCTTGAAATGTTTGTGAATAATTTTGTTCTGTAAAAATATTTTAAATATAAATCATATTTGTACTTTTAAAACCATTGTTTTTAACAATTTTATTTCAGAGATATAAGACAGGCAGTAAGAGCCAACTCGCCGATGACAGTGCGTTATCCTAACGAAACTAAATTTTTTCGTTAGGATTAAGTATCTGTGCACAAGGCACCAAATATTTTACTTGGTCACGGCCAAGATTTAAAATATGAAATAATCTCATATTTGAGATTTAATTTCAATAACCCTTTCATCCCCCCTACGGAAATAAGTAAATGCAAGAGAAAAATATAGATCCGAAAGTCGCTGAATCGGGAATCGAACCCGAGACCTTTCGCTTGCCGGGCGACTGCTCTTCCAACTGAGCTATTCAGATCCTTTCGATTTTATACTTTTCTCTGCTATATGTAATAATGTTGATAAACAAACGCGTTTTTAAGCCAGCGTGTATAAATTAAGAGTTTAACAAGGCTCTGTAATATAAATATAAATTTAGAGATATAAGACAGGCAGTAAGAGCCAAGTCGCCGATGACAGTGCGTTATCCTAACGAAACTAAATTTTTTCGTTAGGATTAAGTATCTGTGCACAAGGCACCAAATATTTTACTTGGTCACGGCCAAGATTTAAAATATGAAATAATCTCATATTTGAGATTTAATTTCAATAACCCTTTCACCCCCCCTACGGAAATAAGTAAATGCAGTATAGAATCGAAAGGATCTGAATAGCTCAGTTGGAAAAGCAGTCGCCCGGCAAGCGAAAGGTCTCGGGTTCGATTCCCGATTCAGCGGATCTATATTTTTCTCTTGCATTTACTTATTTCCGTAGGGGGGTGAAAGGGTTATTGAAATTAAATCTCAAATATGAGATTATTTCATATTTTAAATCTTGGCCGTGACCAAGTAAAATATTTGGTGCCTTGTGCACAGATACTTAATCCTAACGAAAAAATTTAGTTTCGTTAGGATAACGCACTGTCATCGGCGAGTTGGCTCTTACTGCCTGTCTTATATCTCTAAATTTATATTTATATTACAGAGCCTTGTTAAACTCTTAATTTTATTTTACTTTCTCTTTCCAGAAATTTCCTCAACATGCGTGTTTCTGTTTACCTTCATTAAGCAGCGAGTTATTTTAAAATAAAATTTTATCTGACATCTTTTCAACAATAAGCATTCTTTCTAATCTACAATGATGAATTATTTTTTTTATCGTGACACGAGTCGGAATGCTCGCCAGTACAAATATTTGCGTGTTCTTTTTTTATTACCCTACGGCATTGTCAGCTACTACCTGCCACCGATCCCCGGTCGACCGCATGACGCTTTTCTTGGTCAAAATGTTTTTACCTTACCCCGTCTAATATCGACCATTTGATTCGACGAGCTATCCTTGCCATACGTATACCCGAACTGTTTTTACCCCACCCCGTCCAATATCGACCATTTGATTCGACGAGCTATCCTTGTCATACGTATACCCAAACCCTCATACCGTACTCTACGCAACTTTAGCTTAAATACCTCATCTAATCCTTAGACTAGTAAGATCTCGTTTAGCTCAACATACTAGGACCCTGCTCGGAAACACGAAGGCCCCAGATTCAAATCCAGAGGAAATCAGAAAAAATAAAAAAATAAAAAAAATTCTCATCCCCACCTTTTAGAGCTGGTCGCCATTTTTTTTTCCCCCAACACCCACACTCGGAAAAACCAGACGCCGGTGGTGGGGGAAAGATAAGATAAGACACGGCACCAGACGGGTCGGTGGTGGGGGTTTGTTTTGACGGGCCATAGTGCCCACTATACTACTATTGTGTATATTGTTTTTAAACTATCAGGGACTAAATGTGCCAACATATGCGCCATGCATAGAATATGTCTTTTATTGTCGAGTATATTATTTATTGCATTAACCATGTTAGGAGCACTATCAGTAACAATGGCCGTAATATTAGCCGGTTTAATTTTAAAATGTTCTAACACTGCAAGTAATTCACCCTTAATGTACTCTGTAGTATGATTGCTTTCTAATAGAATTTACCCCTATAGTACCTTTTGTAATTAACGTTTCGGTTTTAAGATAATGCACAGTTACACCTATATAACTTTTGTTAGAAACATCTGTCCAAATGTCACATGTTAGTGTGAAAGACGCAGTCTTTTTAATACTTTTAATAAATTTATTTTTTTTAATTTCATATTTTGCAACCAATAGTTTTGTGATTGTTTTTCTACTTGGTACTTTATATAAAGGAGTAACTATCTTCCAGGGTTGGGAAAGTTACTTTGTAAAAGTAACTAGTTACAGTTACAGTTATTTCATTGAAAAAGTAACTAGTTATAGTTACAAGTCACCAATTTTAAAAAATAACTCGTTACAGTTACAGTTACTCTAAAAGTAACGAGTCGTTACTTTTCAGTTACTTTTTAAAAATAATTATACATTGTTTTAAATATAAAGAGCTTACATTTTATGCACAATTACAGTCAAGTATTTAAAAAAATTCTTGAATGTAATATTGATCGATTTGCTTGCAACTTTGCAATTAACATCAATGTATGAATGACCTTTATATACAACAGTAAAAATAGTTATAGTAAGTTACTAAATGGTAATCGCAAAGTCGCAAGCAAATCGATCAATTATTACCTTTAAGAATTTTTTTAAATATTTGACTGTGATTGGTCGATCTTAATTATGTGTTATATTATTTTATGTACACAAAATGAAAATTTTAGGTAAAAGATTAAATCATATGAAGATCCATATGCTACTGTTATCAAAATTTAATTTAATAATATAACGGCTACCATACTTAAACAATACTTTTAGCGCATGTTTCCAAAAAAAGTAACTAATAAAGTAACTATTAAAATAGTTACTAGTTACTAAAAAAATGTAACTAAGTTACAGTTACAGTTACAGATAGAGAAAAGTAACGAAGTTAAGTTATAGTTACCGAAAAAAAGTAATTGTAACTGTAACTTCGTTACAAGTAACTCGTTACTTCCCAACCCTGCTATCTTCATTAATCGTTAAAATCCTTTGTTATCTACTCATGACAAGGAAAGGTTATCTTTCGCAATCATATATAGGATTAAGTTAGTTACATGGCACGCTAGTGTGCCTCCATCTACAAAAACAAAGGACAAAACAATAAGGATAAGAAATTATATCAATAAGAATAAATAAAATAAAGGAATAAAAAATTAAATATAAAATAGTTACGTCCATATTTTTTTATGCACTGAAAATATTTAGATTGAAAATTAAGAGTAAAAAAATAATTAAAATATATATTATTAATCAAAATAAAGAAATCATAGGTACTTTTTTTTCATTAGTTAAAAACCAATTTTTAATTTTTAAATTTTAATAAATTTAATCTAGTCATGATAACATATAGATTAATTCTTTATTCCTTCATTACGTCTAAGCTCTAATAATGTCGGAAGGTATTAATTCATCAAAATGTATATAGTATGAAAAGAATATGATGTGAAGGCCGATGAAGCATTCGAAACCTGGGAATCGATTATGTAACTAAAACATAGTGAAAATGCGAAAAATAACCATTAGTGTGAATGAGACACATTGATATTTTCTCACTCACACTAATGCTCATTTTCATGTTTCAGTTACAGAGTTGATCCCCTGAAGTGGTTAATGATACAATTGTTACAATTAAAAATTCAATATAAGTGAACAAAACGAAAGAGTTAGGGATGGGCGGTACAATATTAATATTTCGTGTTACAAATAAAAATATCAATATAGCAAAAAAATATATATCAGACAGAATATTTTATAAAACACCTCACCGGTGCGGACTCTGCCGTCCAAGGATGACAGTCCCAGCACCCACCAGTTTTATAAAAACAATGTTAGTGCGAAAAAATTATTATTACAATGTCGATATTTGAAATATATACTGTATCGTCCATCCCTAATAAAAAGTTTAATATGTCGATGTCAAATATTAATCATATCTATAATCATGGCTATATTCCAAAATGTTGAATGTACACTTCTGTACTTTGAAAGATTTATTATTAGATTCCAAATATTACTATTTTATTTTAATAACATTTCTTTAAAAGAGAAAATTAGATGTAATAAACAAATTAATTATATTTTAACATCCTTCTTTTGATGTTTTTAAATTTAATATCAGATTTTAATATTTGATTAACATTATAAGTTCTGAACAGTTATATTATTTTTATTGTTTAGATTAATATTCTATTTCTTATATAAAATATAGGATTATAAAATTTTATAACTTTTAATTCATCACTATTTCATTATTAAATGATTGACAAACAGTTATGAAAAATTTCAGAACCCTATATTGTACATAAGAAATAGAATGTTAATTTGAAACAGAAGCGATCAGAAATGACCGCTCGGTACTTCTAGTATTAAATCAATATTTTAGCAAAATATTTTAAAATAAAATATTGATTAAATCAACACATCAATATGATTTTACCTTTAAAAGAATTTATACGGTGGAAAACATCATCAATACGTTCTTTGGAATTGAAATTATCTGACTTCCGTTGCATGGAGCAACTAGGAACATCAAGTTGTGGAGGGACCAGAATTATCAGTTTCTTCCTCACACATTCTTTCTTCTATATTTTTGCTTATAAACTTCGAAAGATTTATTTTTTGGTGCTTTGATATTGAATTAGACTCTAAATCCACTGTTTTCTTTTCAAATGTTGCATCAAATTGGTGGTATTGCCAGCATTCTTTAAAACTTTTGTGCATAATGTACAACGAGAGAAAACAGCATCTTCTTTCTTAAAATATTTCCAAACAATACTTTTTTTACTTTTCCTGTACCTTTTTCTAATATATTTTTTGTTTGCTCTTTTGTTCCATCATTTGTTCTCTGTTCTTTTACTTTATCATTTTCTTTATCACTTTCGCTTATATCCATATTGTGGACCACTATTTTATTAAATATAGAAAATATAAAAAACGTTTACTATGTCTAACAATAAGAAATATATTGACTTCTAATTGCCACAAAATTCTGTATGCTGATGTTGCAATATGGAATAATATTGAAATTAGCAATAAAGGAATTTGCTTAGATTCTAAACGCATCTTATATAATAATACCAACTGAGATCTAATTTACAAAGTAATATTTGTTTAATATACAAAATTTGCAATTTATGCATACAAAATATGATCAGTGCTGAATAGATATTACACGAAGAAATATTTGTAAATATATAAATATAAAGATTTGCTATTGTAAAATATGTATATAAAAAGATAGAAAAAGTGTGATTTAAATTAGCGTGACTATATATTAGTTTAAAAATTAAAATGGAAATTACCTTTGATTATCACATGTTTTATGTGATTCAATCCACATCCTTTGCTATTTACACCAAGAGTTTGGTCCACTTGGGCATTTCTCGTGATGAGGCTCTTCGTTTGTCGATATTTTGTGAAAAAATGTTGCCCACACGTCGTTCGTCATTGCATCAACGTCATGCGGATTTCGTCTGATTGCGAGTCCATAATAAATAGTTAATTCATTGATTAACTTGTCCGTGAGCTTTCCAGGTCCACGTCCTTTGACTTTTTTATTGGTTTTTTTAACTTTCCGCAATCTTGAGCCCATCCTTTTCTGCACGTGGTTGACGCATTCTTTTTTTGTAACTTCTTCATCTTGTTGTAATAAAGCTTTAAATGTCTTTGTGTCTCCATCTCCAATGTAGTTCGTATATTTTGCGTCGTGTAGAGTTTCAGCTCTGGCAAATATTTCCAGCATTCCTTGCACTTCCATACCTCCGGCACTTCCCTTGTGGTTGGCTTGACAATCATCCTCGTGCTCGCTGAACCATGTGTCAAATTCGGTTTCTGTCATTTGATTTTTATTTGTGATGCATACTTTACAAAAGGATGACTTTATCAACGTATCTAGTACTTTACCAGTACAATGTCCAATTAGTGAAACAATACCAAACAGAGAAGAAAATCCTCGTCTGCTCCACGATCCATCTCCTGATACTGTCAATTTTTTCTCCTCGTTTCCATTGGCAGCATTCTTTTCTTTTTCCTCTCAACCTGCTTTTCTGATAACTTCATTATACACAGAACTTACAGCAACGAATATATTGTCGACGGCAGCGTAATACATATTAGTGTTTATTTTTTTCCCCAAATCCATCAATCCAAGAAATGTATTAATACCAGCTATTCCAACACCCAAAAGTCTCATGACAAATACCAACCGGCGATTTATTTCGTAGGATTTGTTATTATTTTTTTCACATGAAAAAATAAACTTCTCGTCACACTTGCACAAAACAGAAAGTTTAAATCCCAAGCCATGTTCGTCTTTTTTTCCAAATTTGACATCTCCGTTACACTTTTTGCATTTTAAAATATTGGAAAGAGCAGTAAAAACTAACGTAAAATTCACTACTGTATATACGTTAGTCAACGAAACAGTTGTTTCGAAATCATCCGAACCGGCTAATTTCTTCGCTGACGTGCTGGTAAATTCTTTCTTATTTTCGTTTGTATATTGATTCCCAGAGAATTTTCTCTTTGGCCCTTTTTTACCAGGACAAATCGAACTGTATTTATTGCTTTTTTTGTCTCGAGGCATTTTAAAAAACACATGCAATGCAACGCGAGAAAACGGGAGACACAAAAACGCACACGTGTTTCTCGTAGGTTATAAAACTGATTTCATCAGTGTAATCAGTGTTGTTAGACGGGCTAGGTTTTTTCGCGCATGCGCATTGAATGTAGTATTAATGAAGTAGTCACTCGCATGAAATGGGGTCCTGATTTCCCCCTCTGTTTAATTTTTCTTAAATTATTGAAAATTTTTTAAAATAATTAATGAATCGTATAATTTTTATTATAAATATAATAAATTTAATTAAAAATGTTAAATATAAACATACAATAAACAAATAATGAAATTATAAAATATATACATATACGTGTACCTATGTTATAACATACGTAAATTACGAGTTTAGTTTTTATTTATACAATTTATAATTTGAATTATTGATTAATTTTAATATACATAAATTATAATAATACACTTTTATATTACATATATTGTAATAATTTATTTATTTTTACGTACGTTCAATTTATCTGTTTCCTGCGATTCCGCCAAAACTCCGTGGTCCAGGGTCTTGGTCCATAGTTGCGCGCGCAAACATCATACGTTACTGTAGTCGTCATGGTTACGTCACGGTAATACGCGCATGCGCGAAAAAACCTAGCCCGTCTAACAACACTGAGTGTAATTCCTAATAATACAGTATAAAGAGGTTCCATCTAACGTCAAAAATAGAAAACCTTGAGTGAAATCATAAACCGACAGAAAGGTCGATAAATGTACGAGGAATGGTCGGCGCTACGTACCTGTGCCGCGCGACGCTCGCTACTTGCTTTGACGTGGTCGGCTCGGAGGCTCATAACTTTTGAACCGTTACGAATTTCGATTTGCCCTTTTAACATGATATTCTAAACAGTTATAGCTATCGAATTCAACAAAAAAAAATTTTGACCAAAATTTGACCCAACTGACGAGAATGTACCCTTAATGTGATTATAATTGTATGCAAATAAACAGATTTCGCAGATAATTGTTATCATCAAAAAAATTATTAATAATCTATTGTAAGAAAATAAAGATTTGTTATTGTACAAAATATATAAAAAAATAGAAAAAAAGTGTAATTTAAATTACCATAATTACATATTAGTTGAACAATTAAAATAGAAATGACCTTTGATTTGATTATCACATATACGTACACACTGTCGTTTGATGTATGATTCAATCCAAGCCACTTAGAATTGTTATGGTTACAATTGTTTGGAAAGAGACATCATTATCATCATAAGAAGACTGAAATTAATATCTATATTTAACAAAAAAATCCCAGAATTACTTACTATCATAAATATCTTTTATTGTATAGCAATGCTGCAAAATATATATATTTATAAATGAAATAACAATTATGAGTGAGTGTTTTAATTCATCGATAGATCCATCGCATAATGCAGAAAGACAGTATTTGCTGTATGTGTTGTACTTGGGTATCATGCGATGGACCCATCAATGAATTAAAAAACTCGCTCTTTGCTTTTTAAGTAAATTACAAGCATTATTGCATTTGGACTGCCAGATTTTAAAACATAAGTTAGAATATAAGTAACAATAGTACATTAGTATCGATGTTTACAAGAGTATAAGAATATCTATTCTATCGAATACTCTATCCAATTTAAAAATATGTTTACAAGAATTGTTATTAATATGAAAATATAAATATAAATTAATACAAATTGTCGCTCGTATATTGAAAACAAAGTGATAAATCTAAGGCCAACTTATCGAGCTGAATATTCGAGATGTTCAGTCAACTACCATTTATTACATGTATAAATTATAAAACTACAGTCATTAGATATTAAAACTAACGCAAATTACAATCATTCTATAAACGTTTCGACCGCACGCGGTCTTCTTCAGTATAATTCTTGAAATATAAATTCATACAACTTCACATAATATCGGAATTTAATTATAATTATTCAGAATCGAGAGTCTTTGAGCAATTAACGCGTGTTCTAATTCGTCATGTCCAACAATGTTCGCCTCGATATGATCTCTGATTTTTCTCAGATCTCGGATAGTTTCATCGTTAATATGCGAGAAATTAACCCGTTCCGTAGGCGCTGCGATTAATAAAAAATTAACGATTAACGTATGTCTAAATTAAAATATATATCCCCTACACTTGGTAATATGCTTACCTATCATCGTCCTTCTTGACAATTTTGCTACTTATTAACAGTTATTAAGGATGACACATAACAAACCAACAATACAGAAAGACAGCTCATTTTAAACTCTACTTGATCGGAGAGCGTGCGTGTTTATATATGATCTAATATCTATGTTTGACTCGTTAATGTCCTATTTGTCCTATTATTATTTATTGTTCGCTAATATATCCAAAATATCAAAATACGACTCGCTAAGTAACTCAGTATCTTTGTTTAAATTTAGTCCATTTTTTTGTTCCTTGATATGTAGCATCTCAGAAATGAGTCTTTTATAATAATTATTTTCTTTGTCCATGATCTTAACATTGTCCCAATTAAAAGTATGATGTTCATTTCTTATGTGTTCAGAAATTACTGAATGTTTCGTTGAGTCCAACCTAATATTATTTTTATGTTCTTTTATTCGCGTCTGCAATTGCCTCTTTGTTTGGCCTACATAAGATGCATTACAATTATTGCAACTGATCTTATAAACCACATTCGAATTGCATGGATGTTTAGTTTTATCTTTCTGTGCTTTAATAATATTATCCAGTTTGTTGAGACATCTATACCCTACAATACAATTTTTATTTTTTACCGAGGAAACAATCATTTCTGAGATCCTATCAATATACGGAATGACAAAGAATTTTTTATCAACCGAGTCATTTCCTATACTTTTTGTTCTTTCTATGTTGGCCTGTCTCTCTATAATGCTCCCCTTAGATATGATGTGTTCTATCCGATGATTAATTTTGTTAAAAATCAGATCAAGAGGGTAACCATTGCTTATGAGTATATTAATAATTAACTCTAAATTTTTATTAAAAAATAGTGGATGTGATAGCAATAGACATCTGTCTACAAGGTTATATATTATTCCAATTTTGTGGCATAATGGGTGGTTTGAATAAAATGATAACGTCCTTCCTGAGAAGGTTTCTTTTTGATATCAGTCTATATATATTGTGTTATTAATAATTTTAAGTGATAAATCTAAGAAATTCAAGCTATGATTAACCTCTTGTTCGACCGTGAATTTAAGTCTTTCATGATAGTTGTTAAAATTATTCACAATCTGAGTCATATTAGTCATAGAGGTGGCCACTATTATGTCATCCACATAACGAAAATAAAACGAACATTCCAAATTCAACGCTTTGAGAACTGTATCCTCAAGATCTTGCATAACCACGTCTGCAATAATTGGTGATAACGGTGACCCCATAGGGGTCCCAAACGTCTGTTTATAAATTATGTCATTAAATGTAAAATATGTAGAAGTCAATATGAATTTTATACCCCCCAAAAATTCGTTTTTCGGTATTCTAGTATTTATTCCAATGTGATCCCATCTATCGTTAATACCGTCAATCGCAAGATCCAGAGGAACGTTCGTAAACAAAGACACCACATCCAAGGAAAACATCCTATCATTCTCATCAATCTTTTTACCAGACAATATGCTGTACAAATCAAAACTATTATTAATATGACTTTTCGCTTTGGGTAGGCTAATTCGTAAGGTGTTTTGTAAAAACGAAGCCAGCGAGTATAGAGCTGTATCAACCGATGAAACTATGATTCTAACTGGATAGTTTTCCTTATGGATTTTTGGTAATCCATACGCTTTTGGAAGGAGAGAATCACTACAACGTAATTTATAATATTCACTTTTTGAAATATAATCTTCCTTAAGCCATCTCTTCAACAAATCATTCAAATCGTTCTCTATTTTTTTGCACGGATTTTTTTTAACAATAGTGTAAGTGTTACCTTACGAACTAGCCTACCCAAAGCGAAAAGTCATATTAATAATAGTTTTGATTTGTACAGCATATTGTCTGGTAAAAAGATTGATGAGAATGATAGGATGTTTTCCTTGGATGTGGTGTCTTTGTTTACGAACGTTCCTCTGGATCTTGCGATTGACGGTATTAACGATAGATGGGATCACATTGGAATAAATACTAGAATACCGAAAAACGAATTTTTGGGGGGTATAAAATTCATATTGACTTCTACATATTTTACATTTAATGACATAATTTATAAACAGACGTTTGGGACCCCTATGGGGTCACCGTTATCACCAATTATTGCAGACGTGGTTATGCAAGATCTTGAGGATACAGTTCTCAAAGCGTTGAATTTGGAATGTTCGTTTTATTTTCGTTATGTGGATGACATAATAGTGGCCACCTCTATGACTAATATGACTCAGATTGTGAATAATTTTAACAACTATCATGAAAGACTTAAATTCACGGTCGAACAAGAGGTTAATCATAGCTTGAATTTCTTAGATTTATCACTTAAAATTATTAATAACACAATATATATAGACTGATATCAAAAAGAAACCTTCTCAGGAAGGACGTTATCATTTTATTCAAACCACCCATTATGCCACAAAATTGGAATAATATATAACCTTGTAGACAGATGTCTATTGCTATCACATCCACTATTTTTTAATAAAAATTTAGAGTTAATTATTAATATACTCATAAGCAATGGTTACCCTCTTGATCTGATTTTTAACAAAATTAATCATCGGATAGAACACATCATATCTAAGGGGAGCATTATAGAGAGACAGGCCAACATAGAAAGAACAAAAAGTATAGGAAATGACTCGGTTGATAAAAAATTCTTTGTCATTCCGTATATTGATAGGATCTCAGAAATGATTGTTTCCTCGGTAAAAAATAAAAATTGTATTGTAGGGTATAGATGTCTCAACAAACTGGATAATATTATTAAAGCACAGAAAGATAAAACTAAACATCCATGCAATTCGAATGTGGTTTATAAGATCAGTTGCAATAATTGTAATGCATCTTATGTAGGCCAAACAAAGAGGCAATTGCAGACGCGAATAAAAGAACATAAAAATAATATTAGGTTGGACTCAACGAAACATTCAGTAATTTCTGAACACATAAGAAATGAACATCATACTTTTAATTGGGACAATGTTAAGATCATGGACAAAGAAAATAATTATTATAAAAGACTCATTTCTGAGATGCTACATATCAAGGAACAAAAAAATGGACTAAATTTAAACAAAGATACTGAGTTACTTAGCGAGTCGTATTTTGATATTTTGGATATATTAGCGAACAATAAATAATAATAGGACAAATAAGACATTAACGAGTCAAACATAGATATTAGATCATATATAAACACGCACGCTCTCCGATCAGGTAGAGTTTAAAATGAGCTGTCTTTCTGTATTGTTGGTTTGTTATGTGTCATCCTTAATAACTGTTAATAAGTAGCAAAATTGTCAAGAAGGACGATGATAGGTAAGCATATTACCAAGTGTAGGGGATATATATTTTAATTTAGACATACGTTAATCGTTAATTTTTTATTAATCGCAGCGCCTACGGAACGGGTTAATTTCTCGCATATTAACGATGAAACTATCCGAGATCTGAGAAAAATCAGAGATCATATCGAGGCGAACATTGTTGGACATGACGAATTAGAACACGCGTTAATTGCTCAAAGACTCTCGATTTTGAATAATTATAATTAAATTCCGATATTATGTGAAGTTGTATGAATTTATATTTCAAGAATTATACTGAAGAAGACCGCGTGCGGTCGAAACGTTTATAGAATGATTGTAATTTGCGTTAGTTTTAATATCTAATGACTGTAGTTTTATAATTTATACATGTAATAAATGGTAGTTGACTGAACATCTCGAATATTCAGCTCGATAAGTTGGCCTTAGATTTATCACTTTGTTTAAAATATAAATAATTTTTAAGTCTAAATGAAGATAATATATCTATTATTTCTAACAAACTGATCGTGAGCAAATTAATGATTGCATCATCCATGTCCGACAGTCGTTACTAGTCAAAAAAAGTAGAAAATATTCTCAAATAAGGCCAAAAACATGTATTAACTTTGTTAAAATAATTTTAGATATTGATGAATATATTAATTGAAAAATAAATAATAATTACCTTCAATTATAATGTTTTGTTCAGCCTCATGTCTTCTTCGTGGCTATCTATCACTATTACGTATTACGTATCGCCAGGACCGGAAACCGAGTATTAGATTATACTAAGTTAGTTTACACTGATATACTTAAAAACGTGTACTAAATACTACTAGCCAATCATAGCCATTTTATTATTTAAAGGAATAGCTATTATTGGCTAATATATTGTTTGATACGTTTCACGACCTTTGAATGTAAAAAGTTTTACACTATTACCGCAAAGAGTGCGTTCGGTGAGACGCTATTAGCATTAGTGCTGATAGTGTCCCTCGGAACGAGCCCAAAGGCTATAAGTAAATCGACCAATCACGTGCGTAGTAAGATGAGTTACGATTGGTCGATTTGCTCATAACCTTACTATGTCTTCCGAAATGCGCTAAAATGTACTGACAGTACTAAAAATATATAGTTTATGTCACGTACACTAGATTTTCATTACTGGCAGTGAATATCGGAATATGGGGTATAAACTTATTTACATGCAAAACTTTAGTAAAATCTAGTTATAAATCTAGTTTTAAATCTAAGAGCACCGAAGGAAAAAACTATCAAGTTAGTAATTAATCGAGCGTAAAAACATCGAGTGAATAATCGATTTCTAAATAAAAAAAACATCAATGTTTCAATAATCGAATGATTTTTGCCCATCCCTATGCCTCATTATACACGATCGTGTGATCCAGTACAATCCGTTGACCAACGTTGTGCGCAAAATCACCTAAAAAATGTTTACAACAGCTGTTTAGAGAGGGGAAGAGGATACATAATCAAAGTAATGTGAGATGGCTGTAGAGTTTCGTCATTCCTCTCGACTGAGTCGCATCAAAAAGAGAGAGCCCTCGTCATGTCTGTACCAACATTCGTCGATCTACAAGGATTTATCCTCAATAAACAGTTTATTGTAAAGGAAGCGGCAATCCTGAGAAGAGGATTTATTTTATCACAATATTTCTTTGCATGTTCTGTGCCATGGAGTTTACTCATAAAATTGGAGAGGCGTCAAGCCTCATGGTTGACTCAACATCATCATGGCTTACAATGGGAAGATGGAAACGTTCCATACAGCATGCCTCAGCGCTTGACTACTGCAGCTATCGTTGGAATAAATGAAAAATTACAAGAAGATAAAGAAGAATTCTCTATCGTATACGTAAAAGGACTTGAAAAGTGAAAACGGCTAGCCGATATAATGGATGATGAGAGAAACGGTTTCATAATTAAGACCTTGGATGCAGATTACGACGACAGTGAGTCTTTAAACAATCTAGATGTTAAAAACACTATGCGGAAAACATGTTAAAAATTGCGCATTACACAATGTATTTAAAATATTTAACTGGTGGTCACAACGCCAGAAAAAATATTTAAAAAAATAAAATATGTAAACATATTTAAAAAATTTTATTTCTTATATACTCTTCCCATTTCTTCCTGTTTCTAAGAATTCTTTTTAACGGAGCGATGTCTCTCCCTTCTCCTAAATCTCAGAGCGCTAGACGCAATCTCCCCACCACATTTACCCCCCCCCCCCCATTTACCCCTACTATCTCAAAAGAAATCAATATATTCTAAATTTTTTTATTGGATCTTTAATGTTGTCCGAGTGATGTCTCTTTTCTCCTAAATTTCAGAGCGCTAGAAATACTCTCAAAAATTCTCCTACCACATTTACTCCCACCACATTTATCCCCACTATCTTTGAGAAAATGAGTATGTATTCTAAATTTTTTTGTACAATCAGTTTCACGTTAACTGTTCGAACCAATAGTTCACATTTTCGGAACATAGAAAAATGTACTCCAACAAAAGAAGCTGCAGCGGCAGTCGCATGAATTATTACGTGCCGAGTCGTGCTGAAACTCCATCGTTTAAAAACAAATGTGACAAATAAGTTTAACTTTTTTCTATTATGTATTATACACTTCTATTTTTTTTATATTATTACAAATTGCTTTTATTAGAATTGTTTTTATTATTTAAATATTAATTTCATTTTTCTACAGCATTTTGCAAGAGCGTCGTGCGGCTCGTATACTAGTTAGACAATACGCATTGACAGCCACGGAATTCAAACTCATCGAAATTGGTATCAACGTGGGTCCACCGAGTTACGTGGAAATCGTCATAGAAGATCATCGGCAAAAACAATTGATACTATTCATCGAGACTTGGAAGGGACTTTATGAGCAGCGTCACGATATTCTTCGGAACGACTCCACTAAAGATTTATATAATTTTATAAATGTTGGACCGCTAACAGTGAGATTTCACACGATTAACGACATCAAACTCGTAAGTCTCGAATCTGCAGATGTACGCATGATGATGATCGAATCGACGTTACAACGTATGTTTGATCTCGATCTATGCATCTATATAACATTCGATCGATTGGCTAGACTTACTGGAACAATCGATATCAATTATACACAATTCTCCAATATTGCGTCTACTGTAACGAATTCTAAAGAATTAGCAAATGTAATACGCGCTAGTGATGCCTTCAACAAGCATCAACTCATTGATTGCGAGCTGGTAGCTTGGGATGCCGGAGCGTTGGCCGAACTCCGACGGGTTAGCGCCCTCATTTGAATGGAACTAAAATTGTCGATAATTACCGACAATTTTAATTCTGCTATTATCGACAGTAATATATATATGTCAAAAATCCATTTTAGTGTGTTCAACATATTGAAATCAGACAACATAATATATTTTTATTGTCGAATTATATACAATATATATATATATATATATACAATATATATATATATATATATACAAGGTGGTTCAAAAGTCCGGCAACAGTCAATTATGTCCAAGAAATAGTGGTCTTATGAATAAAATATAAAAATCACAGAGTTCAACCCGGGAAAAATTTTTTATATATAATTATATCTAAATAAATATATAATTATACATAATTATATGTGAAATATGTTCATTTTATATATAATTAAATTTATTTATATATAAATTATAAAGTTCATGTATAATCTCATGTCAAGTTATATATATAAAACATTATATATATTTATATATGTGAATACTTATTTATTATATATATATTGTAATATATATATATATATATATATATATATATATATATATATATATATTGTAATCCGTCGGATCGATAATAATCCGAGAAATAGGGCCGATGTAAGTGACCGATATATATATATATATATATATATAATTTTATCTTTATATATATAATATGCCATCCATGCTATCTGCTCACACAATGTGAAACAACAATATTCTATTTTATAAGTATAGATTTCTACAACTTATATTATATATAATTATTATTTTATTTTGATTTATTTTATTATTTATTATTTTATTTTATTTTGTTATTTTGTTATTTATTATTTTATTATTTATTATTTTATTTTATTTTTTTATTTATTTATTATTATTTATTATTTTTTATTATTATTTCTACATATATACAGGGTGTCCGGTAATTGTCGCCTCAACCGTCGTGTGCAGGTAAAGTGAGTTAAACCGAATAGTAAAGTCCTCTACCGTTTTGCGATTTTCGCAATAATTATTGAGTTATTAAATAAAAAAGATCGGCCAATCCACGCGAATAGAAGCGCGCGACGAGAAGAGACGTCCTACTGTAACACGATACACGAAGATTTCTCGAACACGATTCGTAAACAGTCATCATTCGCTCCTCCTTCCGCTTTGCGGCGCGCCGTGTATCGTGTTACAATAGAACGTCCCTTCTCGTCGCGCGCTTCTATTTGCGTGGATTGGCCGATCTTTTTTATTTAATAATTCAATAATTATTGCGAAAATCGCAAAACGGTACAAAACTTTCCTATTCGGTTTAATTCACTTTATCTGCACACGATGGTTGAGGCGACAATTACCGGACACCCTGTATATAAGTATGTATGTATATATGTGTATATATATAATATTGGCATATTATACCTACATACTTTAATTTTTAGAAAGCATATTTTCTCTCTCTCAAATCACTCGCATACAATTATGAACGAGCAATTTGAGATAAAGAGAGAAAGAGAGGGAGAGTGTGTGTGTGTGTCAGAAGCATGGTCGTATACACACCGTGGTCAGAAGACAAGACAGCATGAAAGAGACAAAGATAATATGACTGTCTGTTCTTGTCTAACTGCACGATTGCAGCTCCATCTATCGCGACATCGCGCAACTAATTTTCTGCTCTGTATTACTCCTAAATGTCATTTCACACATACACATGTAAATGAAATATTCCACAACCAAGATCTTTTTTATTAGACTTCTAAACTTATTTCTGCAAGCTCACTAATATTCCTTTATGCAATCTTTTGTAGGAACCTGTCTTATTTTGTACGTATAAATTGTGAAACTTTTATACAAGCAAATATTGTTATGACGTAACGCGAAAAGCCAGAAAAAAAACTCGTATTTAAAAATTTTTTGTCTTTTTATCACAAATTCAGACAGGTTCCTACTTTATTATTGTATTAACTTTAATCGTGGAAAAGCATTTGTTATTCTATTAACGCAATAAAAACTTCTTGGTTGTGGCAAAATATAATAGGTTCGGCCGGTAAAAGTAGACCTCCGGCATCCCCTTAAGATTGTTAAAGTGCAGCATACTAATCCCGTAACATATCTACTCGAAGATTATCGTAAGACATCTATCGCTGGAGCGTTTTACGAGCACGAGCTGCATCGCGCAAATTATCCAGATGTATACCTCATGGAGAAAAGTCTGCGCAGAAGGGGTGACGAGGTTTACGTGAAATGGCTGGGATTCGACAGTTCGCACAACTCTTAGATACATAAGGACAATGTTATTTAATGTACCTCATATTTTATTCAACATATATGAAATATATGAAATATATAACAAAAATAATATAACCTTTATTACTACATCCTTACAATATAATAAATATAATAAATATAATTTACAGCGGTACTCGATAATGTCTCCACGTTGAAGTGTCGGCCGACTCAGGTATGACATACCGCTTGTCGTCGTAGGGACTTAGAGCAACTTTTGTCTCGCTGATGGTATATACTTTATGCAATTTCGATCTTATACACGACTGCTGACGCGTCATTTCAATCTTGGCGCGTGCACTGCTGTAGATTACGATAGTGTATCACGTAGCGCTTCTTATCGTAAAGCGTTGCGAGGAGTTTATACTCCCGCTTGCCGGGCGGCTTATCGCGCGTCGGGCAAAACGATAGGTCAATATGCGCGTCATGAAGATGCTGCGGATACTCTAAATCTACTTCGAGAATATAACCTGTAGGCGAATCTTGCGCAATAGATGATACGTCAAAATTCGACACATCGTCGACCCACCGAAAATCAGCATACGGCAATTGTTGACACATTGCTCATCAGTACAAATTATTCACATCAAAGTACATTAAGTAGAATGAGGGTTTCGATGGGTCGTATGATTGCATGTACATGTTATTAGCACACGCGTATCGGCCTGAACATTGACTAAGACCGCCGCGTATACCCCAGTAGGTATACTAGGAGAGTTCTAGACCAGGGGCAATGAGTGGGTGGGGCGGGGGGCGGGGGGGAATTGGGGGCAAAGGGGGTGACGTCGCGCGGGGGGAGGGGGTCTTATCAGCAGATAAACTTATCTTATCAGCTCAGGTTACCTGATAAGGGGATCATGTTACCTGATATGTTTATAAACAAGATAAGCGGATATCTATTAGAAGATAAGATAAGCGGATATCTAAGTTTTCATAAACAAGCTAACAATAAGATAAGCGGCGTCTTTGAGCGATATCTAAGTTTTCATAAACAAGATAAGATAAGCGGATATCTAAGTTTTCATAAACAAGAGAAGATAAGCTTGAGCGATATCTAAGTTTTCATAAACAGGATAAGATAATATAAGTCTTTGTGCGATATCTAAGTTTTCATAAACAAAATAAGATAAGGTAAATTTACTCTGAAAATCCAAGATAAGATAAATTCTGGGTAATCAAATTCTACGAAGGGCTGCCGCCGATTCTTAATCCAGGCTTGGATCGAGCGCCGACATTCAGATATCTATTACTAAGGTGGTTGCGTTTCTTCATCTAAATTTTCTCTGAAGATAAGATAAGGTAAAAATTCTGCGAAGGGCTACCGCAGAATCCAGGCTTGGATCCGACAATCAAGCGGGTTCATACATATATTTCTAAGAAATATCAGCGGGGGCGAACGCGTTGCGACATGTCTTTGCAGGTTGTGACGTGTCTTGCGACGTATGTATTTTTGTTTCGGCGAAGGTCATCTTTTGGAGATAATTGCATCATCGCACGTTGAAGAACAAAGGGATGATCGGGATATATAATGAGGACCGATGCAGCGGCCGGGCCATATTAGTGAGCATAGTGAGTGAGTGAGTGAATTGTTTTTTTGCAATAAAAAAAAATGGAGAATGCTCTAAAAAATCATTCAAGGTGTTATGAGAATGTCGAGAAATGGTATAGGCATCTCGAGGAATGCGATCATGGTGAAAAAAAAAGATAACCCGTTTCGTTTTAAACGTGAAGCGAAGAACATTCCGGTGACTTCGGTTGTGCAATTGTTAAGAAATCGCGAACTTGGTATGCAAAAACCGCATACAAAAGATGTTGCCGATTTCCTGGAAATTCACAAAAACATTTTAAGAGTGACTGGTAATTTATCTAAATGCACCAGATCGTCTAAACGACACAAGCGAGTCACATGTTTTCATCGTCGCTACAAAAATTGTGCCGATTATTTCATTGTAGAAAATCTTTATTTTGGTATATATGCATAGATATGCCTTCACCATCGGTGTCATGTAAATCGCAATGATCTGAATATGATTCGGACCAAGAAATGGAGGAGTCAGATATGAGGGAATCACCATCATCGTCAGATTACTAGTCGCAGTTTATTTATTTTGCTTGATTAAATAGGCGTACAACATATGCGAAGAGTAGATATGTATATGTCTTCGCGGAAGGTGTAAGAGACATGTCTTCGCGGAAGGTGTAAACATGTCGATAATCAACTACTGAGCAGCCGCTATTTTTGTTTCGGCGAAGATCATCTTTCGGAGATAATTGCAATTGTGCGTTGAAGAACAAAGGGATGATCGGGATATATAATGAGAACCGATGCCGCTGCAGGGTCATAGTACGGTGACATTCATTCGCGATCATAGTAGTAGTGAGCATAGTGAGTGAATTGTACAAAATGAAGAATGGCGAGCGAGACTTGGTGGTGATCTTGATGATAAGATGAAGGTCATCACGATCTCTGATGACGAGATGGAGGTCATCACGATCTCTGACGACACAGATGGAGGTCATCACAATCTCTGATGACGAGATGGAGGTCGTCACGATCTCCGACGACAGCGACGACGACGAGATGTACAACCCCGAATATGACAGGGAGGTCAATATCATCGTCGATGATATTGAAGAGATGGATATTGATGTACCCATCGTCGAAGAAGAAGAAGAAGAAGAAGACCAACCACTGCACGACGATGGGTATGACAGTGGAAATGGTGTTCGCGAGGCGTACCACTCGCGTACGTTAGACGTACGGACCATCGCAACCCTCGACGAAGAAAACGTGGGTATGCGTTATAATGGCATATGTCTCGCCAGGGGGGGGTGGTGAGAATCTGCATTCCCTGTTTTATGAGAAACAGGGAAAGATTTGCGACAATCACACTCATCCATAGGCACGTGACGATACGGTACAGAGATGTGCCGCATCTTTACTGCATTGATTGTCTGAAAGAGTATTCACACTCTTCCTGGCCAACTTGTGCCCAATATGTCAAGGCTGTAAGTACACATATATATATATATATATATATATATATTTATATATGTCAAAAATATATATAAAAATAGTATAATAATTTATTATATTTTTATGTGCAGATGCCGAGGCACAGTCTGACAGCGATGGTTTGACGCGACCCCTCTCTCTCGCAGTCACCGCAGGCCCGCTGACTCTCTCGCCGGCTCTCTCGCTGCCGCCGAATCTAGGCATGGATCCCTCTCTCGCCTCCGACCTTTTTTTATTTTATATATTGTTTATATAGTGGTTTTATATAATTTTATTTTATATATCTTTTTATATTGGATCTTGTTATTATATATTTTTATTGTTATAAATTTTAATACATTTATATAATTTTATTTTATAAAATTAATATATATTTTTATACTTTTATATATTTTTATATATTTTTGTACATATCTTGTATATCGTTTATATATTTTTATATATTGTTTATATACAGGGTGTTCGGCAACAGGTGGGCCAAATGTAAGGAGTGATTCTACATGATAAAATAAGACGAAAATCAAGAATGACAAAATTGTGTTCGAGACTTCGTTTATTAATTATAAATATTTTACACTTCGCATTAAGGACGCCTGACGCACGGCAATTTGCCGATATCTGGCGTGGCAAAAGGTACATCGGTGGAGTCGCCGTCAAAATAGACTGTGACGCATAAGTACACAGATACTTACATCGTAAAAATATTAATAATTTAAAATATTTATAATTAATGAACGAAGTTTCCGGACGCAATTTTGTCCTATTCTTGATTTTCGTCTTATTTTATCATGTAGAACCCACTCCTTACATTTTGGCCCCACCTGTTGCCGAACACTCCTGTATGTTATATTTTTCTATATAATTAATATATCTTTTATACTTTTAATACATTTTCATAATCAGTAGGTATACTATGGGGGTTCTAACCCGGGGGCAATAAGGGGGGTGCGGGGCGGGGGGGAATCGGGGGCGAGGGGGGTGACGTCACGCGGGGGGAGGGGGGTCTTATCAGTAGATAAGCTTATCTTTTGTTTATAAACATATCAGATAACCTGATAAGGGGATCATATTACCTGATAAGGGGATCATGTTACCTGATATGTTTATAAACAAGATAAGATAAGGGGATCATTTTACCTGATATGTTCATAAACAAGATAAGATAAGATAAGCGGAGCGGCGTCTTTGTAAGGTATAAAAGATAAGATAAGCGGCCCGTCTTTGTAAGGTATCAAAGTTTTTCATAAACGAAGATAAGCTTGAGCGGATCTAAGTTTCATAAACAGAAATAAAAGACGAATGTGCGCCGTTTCAGCTTGGATCGGCGCGAATTGATATCTAATTTTCTCGAAAAAAGATAATTGCGATATAAGAACAAAGGTTTGCCGACAATAAGCGGGTATAACAGGTGCGAATGTCAATCCGATCCGACGTGTCGATCCGACGGGTTGGATGATAAGGTAACGGCGGCTTACTATGTTTTAAGAATTATCGCGATATCTAAATTTTCTCCGAAGATAAGATAAATATTCGCAAATTATTAAGAACAAAAGGTTTGCCGACAATCAAACGGGTTGATAAAAAAGGTTTTGGGCTTTTGCGCGACGGGCAATCCGATCCGCGGGGTGAAATAAAAAGGGAAGGGGGGTTTTTAGTTTTTTAAAATTATCGATATAAATTTTTTAAAAAACCCAAAAAGATATCGCAAAAATTTTTTCGCGAAATTTAAAAAGGCCTCCCCCAAGAAAAAAGGGGGGGGAATATAACGGGACCGATGGGCCCCCGGCCATGTACCCGGCGAGGCCGTTCTTGGGGGCAAAAAAAAAGTTTGGTAAAAAATTTTTTTTTTTAAAATTGAAAAATGATTTTTTAAAAAGGGAAAAGTTGGCGCGACCTTTTGGGGGTTTTGCCAATTGAATTGGGCATTTTTGGGCTGCAAGGTGGGAAGAATTTTCAAGAGGGAAAGAACGCGGGCCGTCCCAAGGTCGGTTCTCGATTGGCAAAAAATTTTGGGGGGCGGAAAGCGCGACTCAGGGGCAAAGGGGTTGCGGAGGTATGGGGAACCCTGCCTAGTGGGGTGGTTTCAGTGGGGGGCGGCAAAAGGCAAAGATTTGGCCAAAATCGAAGGGTTTTCGAAGCCGTTTACGACCGGTGCGAAAAAAAAGCCCCCCAAAGAACCGGTCATTTTTTGGAAACCCGAAATTTTGTGTCGAAAAACGTGGAAAATGTGTGGAGACACACGGAAAAGAAAACACTGTTTTAAAGGGAAATTTTTGGGGAAAAACGCCCCCAAAAAAAATTTTTTTAAACACGAAAATTTTGAATTTTCCCACGCCGAACGCGGGGTACGAGCCCCCGAATCGACCCACGTAGCCGCAGAGAGTTCCAGGAAGGAAGGGTGGGCTTTGTCGCGGAATAGATTTGACAGTGAAGTAAAAATTTTACAACCAATGCGGCGGGGTTGAAAAACCGAAAAAAATTTGGCAAAAGAGCGGTTTTAATTGCGATGCGGAAAATGGTTTTTGCAGCGGGGCCCGCCTGACCCCGTGAAAGACATGGAAAAAGAATCCCCCTTTCCCGCATTACACCACGGAAAATTTCCCAAAAAAATTTGGGGTTCCAGTGAGGAAAAAATTAAAAAATTCGAATTGCAAACGAATCCCGTAAACGGCCCATCGAAACAAAAAGGGTCCCGTGGTTTTGGAAAAAAAGAAGGCAACACGTAAATTGTTACGGGGGGGAAAAAAACAGCGTTGGACTTTCGCGTGCAAAAAAAAATCTGTCCTTGAAAGTGAAATGAGAAACACAATGTAAAAATTTTTTTTTGCGCGGTAAGTATAATATATATATATATTTTTTCAGTAAATTATATTTTAATTTAAAAATTTTTTAAATTTTCATTTTTTTCCAGATTTTACCTTTCTTTCTGGGACCAAAATTTCGGCGATAGGGGGGAAAGGGGGGGAAAACTAAAAAACTGCCTAACCGGCTGCCGAGCGAGAAGACAAGGGCTCAGTCGACAAAACGGGAAGGGGGCTCCCTTTTTGTGTCGCAGACCGAGTGGTTTTTTGGGAAAGACCAAGACCAAAAAAATTTAAATATAAAAATGTTTGATCGCGACTATTGGGTTCGTACGACAGTTGTTTTTCCCGGTACAATTTCCCCCCTTTCGATTTCGTGATTTCGCCAACGTTAAAAATTTTGCAAATTGGTAAAAATTTTTTAAGAAAGTCCCATGGAATTTAAAAACCCCGCGGTGGTTAAAAATTTTGCACCGCGGCCCCTTTTAAATTTTGAAAAAAAACCCTTTGCGAAAGTAACGCGTCCCGACATTGCCACCCCACCCGGGGGGTACAGGGGTCCCGGCTTTAAATTGTAAAAACAAGAACTTTTATCCCAAGTCTTCAAATCGCCCCGGGTACGAACCCCATTTTTTTACGGGAAAAGCCCGCTTCAAGGGGGAAATAATACTCCGATAAAAAAGGAAAAATAATTTTTTTCCGAAGCTTTAATTGAACAAGATAAAATTCAAAAAATTTTATCAAAAATTTGGTTTATCGTTCGTAAATTTCTCAGGGTAGCTCGAAAAATTAGCGTCATTTTTGGATAAAAAAAAACTAAAAAAATTTTCATTTGGATTCAAAATTTAACTAGAAAAAAAATTAAATTTTTGCCGGAAGGGGTTTTCCGTACAAACATAGATGGTGGAAGATTCAAACCAGTTTACGCCGGCGATCTTTTTACATTTTTTTAACCCCGGGGACAAGTATCCAGGGTTTGCGCACCCGAACCGTCTGGAGCCGATTTCCCCCCGAACGCAGGCAAATATAGCGATTTAAAAAAATTGAGTCTTGTTTTTGGCCGAAATTTAAATTTTTTCGCGATATTTATAAAAAATTTTCCCGGACTGATCCCGGATTATTAATTCCCCCCGGATTACTGGGACTCCATGTTAAAAAACAAAATAAAAAATTTTGAATTATTAAAACATTGACAGGGTTTATTTTTTGTCAAAACGGAAAAACGCGGGGCCAGTAATTTCAGGCCTACGAAGGCAAATAAAAAAGAATGCAATCGTAACCAATCGAAACCCCATCTTTACCTCAGTTTTGATGTAAAAAATTTGTGGGAGGGGCAATTGTAACCCATTGCCTTTATGCCGATTTTGGGTGGTCGCGATTATCGAATTTTGACGTATTTTATGCGTTGATTTCCCTATAGGCATGTTTCAAAGAATTTAGGTATCCCGCGGAAATCTTCATGACGGCACATTGACCTACCTTTTCGCCCGACCGGGGGATAAGCCCCCCGGAAAGGGGAGTATAAAACTCCTCGCCCCTTTTGCAAAAAAAGAACGCAGGGGATACACAATCGTACTACAGCAGTGCACGGCCACGGGCTACGCAAACAAAAAATAACCGCATACTACAATTACCAGTCGCGTGGCTGCAAAAAACATCGAATCAAACGAGTTTAGAACAAGGGAAAAAACGTTTTTAAAAAAAAAAATTTTAAAAACTGATAAATAAGGTATTCGCAAGACATGGAAAATGGGCAATCAGTTGAGTAAAATTTTTTAACAAAAGGGACGGCGGTAGGGTCGGGGGAAATGATGCGAACCAAATTTTTTCTAGCGAGTTTTTCAAAAAAAAATTGTTGCATAAAATTACCAAACTCGAAGAAAATCTACAAACCAATCTAAGCGGCATGTCATACTGACATATCAAAAATGTCTTATGAATTCCCACGAATAATTCACCGCTCATCGTCCCCTTTTGTGGGGTAATTTCACCGCCCGGACTTTTTAATTTATCAAATTAAATGCAGGTGTCTAAAAAATTGAACGCATATCGCTCGTTCGATACCAGCGATACCCGCGAATAATTGCGTACGGTATACCATCCGAATAAAAAAGTGCCGGGTTTATGAAAAAATGAGAATAAAAAGGCGCGATAAGACCCAATTTGTCGGGTTAGAGCAAAAAAATGCTTTGCGGGTGGGGCGGGGAAAAAAGGACCTAAAAACAAAAGGTGTCAAAAATAAAGTGAGCGGTGTAAAAATTCGACGATTTTTTAACGCGTTTCCTTAATGACGAAATTGAAATGACGCCGTCACAGTCAGCATAAGACGAAATTGCATAAAGTGCAAACCCTCAGGAGACAAAAATTGTCTATCCCTACGACGACAAAGGATGTCGCCGAGCGACCCCACCTTGCCCTGGAGATTTTAGAATCCCCTTTAAAAATTTTTTATTTATTTATTGAATTTTAATTTTTTTGTAAAGGGTGTATTAAGAGAAGTATAATTTTTATATTTTTTTGTTTTATTTTATTAAAATTATTAATTATATAAAAAATGGTATACAATTTTAGTGTTTACAAAAGTGAAAAAAAAATCAAAAAAACTTTTTTTTAATCCAAGAGTTGGCGAAACTGTCGAACCCAGCCCTTTTCACGAAATTTGTCACCCCCCCCTGCGCAGTTTTTTTTCCCGAGGTCAAATCCGGACAATTTGCGCGAGCGTCGTGCTCGTAAAACCCCGCGAAAATGTCTTGCGATAATCCCGAGTAGGATATGTACGGGATAGATGCGCACTTTTACAATTTTAAAACCCGGTTTTCCAATTGGGGTGTAACCCTTCTCGAAAAAATTGTTTGTACTTTCTGAGCGTCCTGATTTCCTCTTTTAATTGGCCCGGGGCCCCCGTTTAACAGGGTTTTTTACACGGTAGCCAAAAAATCTTTGGCGATCGGGGGGGGGGGTAAGTGGGGGGTCGCATACCAATCGTTCGAGCTTCGCCTTGAACGATACGAGGCGTGGCAGTAGCGAACCACTTGTAAGTCCTTCCAGCTTTAAAAATCTTCCCATGTCGTTCTTTGGTGCGATTGAAACGCTCGACGACCGAGCCTTTAAACCCAAAATTTTCGAAAGTATTAATTCTGTTTTTGCACTGGCGATGTAAAAAACCTTTTCCGTTATCGGTTTGCATGTTTTTCGGAAAACTCTTTTGGGTTTGAATTTTCTTACGATTGCGTAGGCTGTTTCCTTCCTTTTCTTTGGTGGGACAGCCCACGCATACTTTTTCAACACACGAGACGTTTAGTAGTGTGGTAACCTCTGTTGAAACGGAGTAGGGCATCGACAATGCGGTTGCACAATCATCGTATTCCCCCCACTTGACTGCCCCCTTTAAGGAAATTTTTGTTCGCTGGGCGCGTTTTCAAAGTTTACCAATCTTCTCCAAAACTTGTTGTCGTTTTTATTTTAATTCATTTCGTTTTTTTACGTTTTACCATTTTTTCGGTGTTTTATTTTTTTTCGGGTCGTTACGTTTTCGGGGGTTTTGTTCACGTTGTTTCGGGTTTTTTACGTTTTTCGGGGGTTTGTTCCGTTTTTTCGGGGGTTTGTTCCCTTTTTTGGGGTTTTTCACGTTTGTACCAAGTTGTTTCGGGGGTTTTGTTCCGTTGTTTTGGGGTTCGTTCACTTGTTTTGAGGTTCTTTCACGTTTGCCACGTTGTTTCGGGGTTTGTTACGTCGTGCCCCGTTGTTTCGGGGTTTTTTTCGGGTAGGTAGTCGTTATTGCGTGTTCATCCCGTCCGACCCATTCGAAAAAAACGTCTTTTATTCGTTTTAGCCTTTTTACAGTCGTTTTGATCCCCTTCGCAGCTTTTGAAACGATGTAAAAGTCCCTGAAGTTGCAACCCTTACGAGTTGGGTTGCCTTGATTGTAACCTTTAAGAACTTTTGTGCCCCCGTTCGCAAACCCGTTTGACATGACAACCCCAATCGTAGCGGTCGCGTTACCACCGTTTAGGCGTTCATGTGCTTCCGGGTCGGTTTACAGCTGCGCTTCCGGGCGGGCAGATACCACTCCTTGTTGTTTTTGGGAGCAGTCGATTAACCACCGAGAAATCCCTTTTCAACCCTTTGTTGTAGACGTTTCTGACCAACCGCTCATTAAGTCTGAGATAGGTTTGGTGCAGCAAAAATTTTTTATCGCATCCCAACGGGTTTTCTCCTTTTTAAAAGCAGCCAGCTTTTCATCTAAACTTTCGTTGGACCCTCAAAGTTTTAAAGCCCCCTTTCAGGTACAATTTGTTGACGGCATCGGGATCCGCTTTGGTTGCGTACACGGGAATTTTGCGCGATTTGCGTATAATTGTAGCGACCCCGAATAGGCGTTTTTTTCGCACCACTTTCAAAGAGCCAAGATCGCCGGCTGTATCAATTCTCCTCTCGAAAATCCAAAAATTTTTTGATAACATTTTTTTCAATCTTTTGGGGAAGTGCACGCATGGACGAATAGATTTTCGGAACCCTTGTTTTAATTAAAAATTAAGCCCGCTTTCCCCCAGTTCCCCCGATATGCAGGAAAATTTGTTGTCATGCGCGTTGTTTCCAGCTTGGCGGAAAACGTCGAGCAATCGTAGGCGATCCACCTCGAGGGGTCCCCAGTGCACGACAATAAAGCCGGCAACGTCAGCTGAAAAGAGAAAACAGCCACAATCGCCCATGGAAGGGTCCGGGGACTGTATCTCGCCCCTTACAAATATGGACGAGGAGCGAGGAAAAAAAAACGTCAAAAAAAACTTTAAAAAAACCCGCAAGGTGTAACTACAAATGGAATTGCTAAAAACTTGCAAAACGTATGCACTGGGGAACGTAACAAATTAAAAATTGTCCGTCACAAGGGCTGAATGGCCCGATCGGGGGGGGGCACGGGACCTCTCTCCCCCGAGAAAGTGAGGAGAGAGAGAGAGAGTGCGTGGGGAAAAAGCGCGGGACCGGACGCGCCCCGCTGCTACCGTTTCCGTATATTTTTTGTTGAGAGTTAGGATTATTTCGGCGGCAGACAGGATGTGCGACGAGCCTCAGCCGAGAGAGAGAGACCCTGGAGGAGAAATAGGAAGGCATAGGAAGCAGGACGACGGGGACCCCCTTCGTCAGGGACATGCCCGGTAAGCCCAAGATTAAAAATTCCTTCACCGAACATCCGACAACGGAGTAGGTGCCACTGCCTAAAAATTGTACCTTCCAGGAGCGAGCAGGGAAGGCCACTCGGGTGCAACAAAGCACCCGAGTCCCCCGCATACGGAGCGCCGGCAGGAGAGCTGCCGCCCCCGGGACATCCGGAATCCCGAAGGAGAGCAAGGAGCGGCCCTGCCGTGCGCTGCCGCGACGACCGCCTACGAAGGGCAACCCGCGGATCAGGACTCCGCGGGTAAGGATAATTAAGCGCGCGGCCGCAAGGATCACCGAGGCCGCGCGCGCGGCCGACCTGATAGCGCCGCGAGTGGCCTATCTAGATAATTGGTCACCGACGTGTCTCCTAAGGGCCCCCGGTTCGGCACTGTCTAGCGAGCGCCCGAAGAGAGCGGAGGTCCTGAGACGGAAGTGCGAAGTATAGAGCGAGAGAGGAGAGGAACGTTAAGGATCGTACAGGACTGGTGAGACGACGTGGTCATCCTGCTGTCGCCGAATTAAAGTAGCAGGGTGGATGGGTCCCGAATTACTTATCGTTAAGAAACTAGGCTGGACTTAGTTGCCGGCCCGTATAAAATCGCGAGAAACTCGTTTTATTGTCGAGTCGCGGTACTAACGTAAAGAAACTCTATTGGGAGAAACTACGACCCATCCACTCTCTTGCGTTTCCGCATATTTTCTCTCCCGCGTGGACAGCCTTCGCGCGTAATATTGTCGCGCGAAAATTATCGCGATTTACGCGTTGCCGAATATTGTTCGAGGCGAAAAATTGGAGAGCTCATAAACGCTTTCGGGCTCATTAAAGTATTGATGTTGCCTTACAAGAAAAGGCGTGATTACGTTTAATTGTGTGTGTATGAAATTTATGTACGGCGCACGCGGTGCGCCCTTACGCCGGCCCCTTTGTTGTCGCGCATACCGCGCGGATCACGCGCTTACGGCGTGGAGCAATATCCCCGGTGGCGCATCGCCATTAATTAATCAATTTTTTTTTGTGTTATGGGGAGACACTACCATCGTTGCCGCGAATTAGTTAAATATTATTCATAACTCGGCACGGCGAACCACCGGTCGTATTGCTTCACCGAACTCTCGATCGTGCGTCTGTGCACGCCGCTTATTTCTGTATATTATATACTCATGTGTCTTATGGACAAAATTTAAATATATGTTTTTTTTTTTTTTTTTTTTTTTTTTTTTTTTTTTTTTTTTTTTTTTTTTTTTTTTTTTTTTTTTTTTTTTTTTTTTTTTTTTTTTTTTTTTTTTTTTTTTTTTTTTTTTTTTTTTTAAAAAAAAAAAAAAAAAAAAAAAAAAAAAAAAAAAAAAAAAAAAAAAAAAAAAAAAAAAAAAAAAAAAAAAAAAAAAAAAATGCGCAATAATTACCGAATAAATGGCGCGCGAGAAAATGAGAGGGTATCGTCAATCTGGACAGCACAGACGGTCCTGGCACTCATTGGGTGGCATATGCAAAAAGGGGAAATCGCGCAATCTATTTCGACGTTTTGGCAATCTTCGACCCCCCCCCCCCCCCCCCCCCCCCCCCCCCCCCCCCAAAAAAAAAAAAAAAAAAAAAAAAAAAAAAAAAAAAAAAAAAAAAAACTCAGTTTTGTAACATGTCGCTAACACTAACATTGACTGGGAAGAGTAGCGTCCTCGCGGCGACCTACTTTCCCCCATAGATTTGAGCGACGCGGACTCGAGCTCGGTCTGACGGATTTTGAAACTTATCACACNGGCCATTTTTAGTAAGCAGAACTGTCGCTGTGGGATGAACCAAACGCAGAGTTAAGGCGCCCAACTCGACGCTCATGGGACACTATGAAAGGCGTTGCCCTAGTAGCACAATTCATTGGCACAATATTGGTTAACAATATATACCCAAGTTTTAATATTGGCCATAGTATAATTTTCCATATTGGTCCAATATTGTAAAGTAGACGCTCTGTCACTTTAAACCAATATTAATTTTTAATATTAAACCAATATTAATTTTAATATTAGACCAATATATTTATTTCATCTTTAACCAAGATTCTTTATATATTTTTTACATTGGCTACAAATAAATTTCCAATATTGTAAAATAGACAACTTTCTTTTTTTTAGCCAATATTAAATTGTATTATTAGCCCAATGCATTAATTTTTCTTCTTCAATCAATCAATATATATATGTACATATACATATACATATTAATTCATCCCGCTTCCCTAGCGAGTTGCTATAGAATATATATATATATATATGTTACACATATATATGTAACATATATATATATATTTCTATATATTCTATATATTACACATATATATGTAACATATATATATATATATTTCTATAGCAACTCGCTAGGGAAGTGGGATGAATTAATGTATATGTATATGTACATATATTGATTGATTGAAGAAGAAAAGTTAATGCATTAGGATAATTATATAATTTAATATTGACTAAAAAAAAGAAAGTTGTCTAGCTTATATTATTGATCAAAAATACGAATGTAGTCTTACTAAAATTTAAATAACTTATATAGATAGTAAAAAATAATCATGTATATGTTATATGTATAAGAAGTTTATTGTTCATAAACTTTTCAACTTTATCATTTTCAAAACTTGTTTTATTTTTTATACTTGTTCCATTTCTTATATATTTTTACATCGAATAATATATAATACTAGACTTATAATATGTAATATTTATAAGAATAAATGCTAATATTTTATATTAAAATAAAAATAAAATTGCATATAATTGCACATGAGTATAAAATGAACGCGCGAATAAAGTTTTAATAAGACAAAATTAATCAAATATTTCTTACTTTTACTTTTACTTTTTTATCGAATAACATACATTTTTTATTATATATGTATATTCGATATATATTTTCTTTAAAAATAACTTTATATTATTATATATATATAATAGCATAAAAATAAAATTGCATATGAATAAATTTATACAAAATAAATTTCTTTTATACTTAATGTACTCTGGTAATTTTTTGTAATTTTTGGTAATTATGAAAGAAAAAACCTAATTTGTAGATTTCGAAAATCTTTCTTTTCTTCCTCCTTCTCTGTCTCCACTTTCTGCAAGGAATTTTGATATTTTTTGCAAAATTTCATTTCTGGATACATTTGGTATTTTTTTCGACACAACCTCTAGAAACAAAAAAATTTATAAACAAGCTTATTATTTTAAATTAGTAATAAACAATATGTATAATTTTATTAGTCCAAGTTTAGTTTTTAAATCGTTATTAAATTTGTAACGAAGCACCTTTCCCGACGCCACGGATCGGCTCGTCGGTGCCAGGATTCGGGAAGAGGGGAGACTCAGATTTACAATGACACACGGTTGCTCTGGTAAAAGTAGAGTTTATTCGGGGCCACCTTCCTGTGGTTCTCCCGTGATTCAAACCATTATACACAGCACAGTATAATCGGACGAAACGCGACCAGATGATACAGACGCGTACACGACTTATTGCTAGGATTGACAGATAGAAATATTACGGACGAGACGCGACCAGATTATACGGACGCGGACACGACTTATTGCTAGGATTGACGGATAGAAATATTACGGACGAGACGCGACCAGATTATACGGACGCGGACACGACTTATTGCTAGGATTGACGGATAGAAATATTACGGACGAGACGCGACCAGATTATACGGACGCGGACACGACTTATTGCTAGAGTTTCCAACGCGGACACGCGTACGGGCGCCCTGAGAAGGGCGATCTCCGTCGGGCGCCGGTGACTTTCAGGTAGGACCCGGTGATCGAGGACGCTCGGCCTGCACGACGAGAACGCTCGTCGGCCGGGGTGATTTACGGACAGGACCCGGTGACCGAGGACGCTCGGCCTGCACGACGAGAACGCTCGTCGGCCGGGGTGAGTTACGGACAGGACCCGGTGACCGAGGACGCTCGGCCTGCACGACGAGAACGCTCGTCGGCCGGGGTGAGTTACGGACAGGACCCGGTGACCGAGAACGCTCGGCCTGCACGACGAGAACGCTCGTCGGCCGGGGTGATTTACGGACAGGACCCAGTGACCGAGGACGCTCGGCCTGCACGACGAGAACGCTCGTCGGCCGGGGTGATTTACGGACAGGACCCGGTGACCGAGGACGCTCGGCCTGCACGACGAGAACGCTCGTCGGCCGGGGTGAGTTACGGACAGGACCCGGTGACCGAGAACGCTCGGCCTGCACGACGAGAACGCTCGTCGCCCGGGGTGAGTTACGGACAGGACCCGGTGACCGAGAACGCTCGGCCTGCACGACGAGAACGCTCGTCGGCCGGGGTGAGTTACGGACAGGACCCGGTGACCGAGAACGCTCGGCCTGCACGACGAGAACGCTCGTCGGCCGGGGTGAGTTACGGACAGGACCCGGTGACCGAGAACGCTCGGCCTGCACGACGAGAACGCTCGTCGCCCGGGGTGAGTTACGGACAGGACCCGGTGACCGAGAACGCTCGGCCTGCACGACGAGAACGCTCGTCGGCCGGGGTGAGTTACGGACAGGACCCGGTGACCGAGAACGCTCGGCCTGCACGACGAGAACGCTCGTCGGCCGGGGTGCTTTACGGACAGGACCCGGTGACCGAGGACGCTCGGCCTGCACGACGAGAACGCTCGTCGCCCGGGGTGAGTTACGGACAGGACCCGGTGACCGAGAACGCTCGGCCTGCACGACGAGAACGCTCGTCGGCCGGGGTGAGTTGGAGTGTGGGAGTTGAGGAGTGATCCCTGAGTACGCTCGAGGGACCAGGACGGGACTGGTGTCGAAGTCTCGGCTGCGCCGCTCTTTATACCCGTCGGCCACCCCACTCTAAGACTAGCTTGGAGGGGGTCGAGTGACGGGTGGGGGCGAAAAGGCGGATTCCCAACGTATTCGTGTGGTGGCCCCGAAAGGGGCCGTTTACACGAGCGCGGGCGACTAGTGACGGCTAATCGGGTCGTCACATCACCCTCCTTTTCTAGGGGGGGGTGGCTATTCGACGGATCGTTCGCGGTCTTCCTCGTCGGTCGAATCTGATGATCCACCGGCCCGTCGGGGTGCGTACCTTATACCGCCGTGAGATGGTGGCGGCGTGGTACGGTATGTCGACGGTTTGGCCATCCCCCAGAGTGACCTGGATGGGTCGTGGCGGTCCCGGGCGTGGTGCTGGCGCTGGTGGGGCCTGGCCGGTTGGAGGTCGGCGTGGTGCCGGTTGGGGTGGCTCCCTGGCTGGTGGCGCGACAAGGGATCGCACCTGTTGGCCTGTGTTGGCGCGATGCGCTGGCTGGTCCGCTTCGTCAGGAGTCGCTGACTGGCGCGTGGTGGCTGGCGATGCGACAGCGGATGGCGTGTGTCGGCGGGTGCCGGTTGAGGGAACCGATCGGTTCGCGGATGGTCGAGCGGGCTGGCGTGCGCTGGCCGGTGTCGTCGTGGGCCTGGTGACGCCGGCGACGGTGGAGGCCGGGGAGTCGGAGAGGACCGGTGGTCGTCGATGCCGGGTGTTCACCGGGATAGGTCGGCGTCTACCCGGGGGAGGCGGAGGTGCCTCCAAGAGCACCAAATTCCGACGTCGCTGCTCGGCGTCGGACCGCTGGATGTGGGTCCCTATTCCCGGTACTGGCCGGGTGGTTTGCCCGGAAACGGGCAGATTTCGTCCGGAAACGGACGGATTTTCTTTTGAGCGCTGGTTTGCTTCTTCGCTTGGTGTTTCCATCGTGACGGGATGAGTTCTGACCCAAGGGTGCCCGTTCTTTATACCCCTCGGTGATCGGGACGCGGACCATGAAGAGTGCCGCTCCCGGTGCGGGACCGGGTGGCAAAGCGCGGACCATGAAGAGTGCCGCTCTCGGTTCGGGACCGGGTGGCGAAGCGCGGACCATGAAGAATGTCGTTCCCGGTATTCGGCCAAAGATTTTCGACAAGACGCGGACCATGAAGAGTGCCGCTCCACGTATTTTGATTCGAAACCGCGAACATGCCTAACGGTTGACCGGCGGCGTTAATCGGCGCGCGTGGCTCGGGTATCGGACTAGGGTTCGGTCGCAGGACGCGGTTCGGAGGCGGATTTCAAGTCCCTCACGTGGACGTGCCGATGCCATCGACCTCGGTCGTCCTTCAGGTCCACGATGACGGGGGAGATGATGCGTCTGATCGTCAACGGGCCACCAAATCTTGGTGCTAGTTTGGCATTAAAGCCGCGCTCTTTGTTCGATAACGGGTGCTCCTTTTTCCATACTCGGTCTCCAACTTGTGGACGCCAGTCGCGTCGACGTAAATCGTAGTTTCGCTGTTGATGTTGGAAGGCGCGGGCCAGGTTGATTCTGACAATTTCGTAGGCGTCTTCGAGTCGACGTCGAACTGTTTCAGGAGCGTTGCTGGTCGTTGCCGGGCGGCGGTCGTCGGGATGCGGTGATTGTAACTCCCGGCCGTACATCAGAAAGGCCGGGGTGTATCCCGTGGATTCTTGTCGTGCGGTATTGAAAGCGAACTGGAGCTGGGGAATGTGTTCATCCCAACGGCGATGTCGGCCTTCCACATATTGCGCCACCATGGTCTTTATGGTGCGGTTGGCTCGCTCGACCGGGTTGCACTGCGGTGCGTAGGCGGGGGCGGTTCTATGCTTGATCCCGAAGGATCGTAGTAATCCCTCGAGCTGGTGCGATCTCAACTGAGTCCCGTTATCAGAGACGATGATGTCCGGGCAGCCGTGACGATATATAATACGTCCAGCTACTTCTCGTGTGACGTTGGCGGCGGTGGCTTGGCGGAGCGGCGTCATCTCTATCCATTTGGAGAATCGATCCTGCATGGTCAGCAGCCAGGTATGGCCACTGGTCGATCGTGGCAATGGTCCGACCAGATCAATGGAGACCTGTTGCCACGGGTGCGTGACGTTGGTGGCTCGAAGTTTCCCGGCCGGCAAGGTTTGTGCGGCCTTGTGGATGGCGCAGTTTCGGCAGTCACGGACGTATCGAGTGACGTCGCGGAACATTCCTGGCCAATAATATAAGCGCGCTACTCGTGCGATGGTCTTCGCAATGCCAAAGTGTCCGGCGGTCGGGTCGTCATGCAGTCGGTGCAGTATTTCCGCGCGCTGGGGTTTCGGGACGCACTGTTTCCATTGCTCCTCGCTTGGCGAGTCGTGGAAGTTGAGATCATGCAGGATGTGTCGATGCAACTGTCGGTTCTGGATGCGGTAGTCCGCATGTTCGGCCGGGTGTTGTTGTACCTGGTGATAAAGGCGGCGGTACCATTGACAGTCTGGAGCGGCTTGTATGACACAGGCCTTGGGTTGACGAGAGAGAGCGTCGGCCACGACGTTCAGTTTTCCTTTACGATACCGGATGTCATAGTCGTACTGCTGAAGCTCGAATACCCATCTCCCTAGGCGACCGGTGGGAGCTTCCAGTCTCTGCAGCCATCGAAGCGACTGGTGATCGGTGACAACCGTGAAGTGATAACCCTCCAGATAGTCGCGCATTCGGCGGATTCCCCACACTACCGCCAGACATTCTAGCTCTGTAGCGCTGTAGTTCCTTTCTGCGCTATTTAGTGTACGGCTGGCGTAGGCAATGACGCGTTCGCCTTCGGATAGTTCTTGGGTGAGCACGGCACCTAGCCCACACGTGCTGGCGTCGGTCTGGAGGGTGAATGGTCGGCTGAAATCGGGACAAGCAAGAACTGGTGCGGTGGTGAGCGCCCGCTTCAGCTCGTCGAAAGCCTTTTCTTCTTCTGGTCCCCACGCAAAACGTGCTCTTTTTTGGGTCAAGCGTGTCAACGGTGCGGCGGTGGTGGAGAAGTCTGGTACAAAACGGCGGTACCAGGAGGCGACGCCGAGGAATTGGCGCACTTGACGTACGGTTGTCGGGGTCGTCCACGCGGCTACCGCGCTGACCTTGTCTGGGTCCGTTCGAATGCCGTCTTTGTCTACTATATGCCCCAAATATTTGAGACGGCTGCAACAGAAGTGGCACTTCTGTGGGTTAAGGCGGAGGCGCGCTTGTCTCAACCGTCTGAAGACCTCGGCCAAATGTTCCATATGGGTCTCCAGTGACGAGCTGACTACGATGATGTCGTCGAGGTAGACCAATACGTGTGGCTCGAGTTCCGGGCCGAGGACACTATCCAGCAACCGCTGGAACGTGGCCGGTGCTGAATGTAACCCAAAAGGCATGACTTTAAATTGGTAGAGTCCTCGCCCAGGAATTGTAAAGGCGGTGGCTGGACGGCTGACCGGATCTAGTGGCACCTGCCAATATCCGTCCTTTAAGTCGAGTGTTGAAAGGTACTGGGCCCCTCGGAGCTTATCGAGGGTAGCGAGGATGTGCGGCAGTGGGTAGGCGTCTTTGTCGGAGGCTTGATTCAACTTGCGGAAATCGATACAAAATCGGTGTCCTCCATCCTTCTTCTTGACGAGGACTACGGGGGAACTCCAGGCGCTGTTGGACGGTTCGATCACTCCGGCTTCCAACATTTTATTCACCTCGCTATCAATGACGGCCTGCATGGCCGGATTACGGGGTCGGTATCTCTGCTTTATTGGGGCTCCAGGCCGCAATCTGATCTGGTGTTTGGTGCGATCGGTGGGCCCCTGCACGGACTCAAATAACCGGAGTTCGGTATCCAAGAACTGCCGGAAACGCTGGTCTTCCTCTGGTGAGCGTGGGGAGATTCCGGCGGACAGTTTGCCGTAGACAGACGCCACCTGGGCCGGAGCCGTCCTCCCTGGTCGGTTGGATGGGGGAGGCGGCAGCGTAATGCGTAACCGAGCCCATAGGTCGACTCCGATTAGTACCTCGCTGCTGAGGTTATCCAGGACCTGGAAGCGGTGGCGGACAGAGCGAGGGCCGACTCGGATGGCGAAGCGGATCGAACCGGAGGTGGGTGCCTTGGAGCCGTCGGCTAAGTTGACCGGTTCTTCGGACGGCTGGATCTGGAGGCCGCGATCAGACAAGCGTTTGGCCATGGCGGCGTTCACAAACGACACTTCGGATCCGGAATCGAGAAGTGCCCAGGTGTTGAATCGGTGAATCTGGACTGGTAAATGCGGCCGCGGTGTGTACTCTATCTGGACGCGGGTCGGACGATGGCCGCCTCGTTTCCGACCCGCCGGTCGTTTTCCGTCGGAGGGTGGCAGTCTCGCGTTAGGACGCCATCCTTCCCGCACTGCGAGCAGAACTTCCGTGCTGGGCGGCGACAGTCGAGTCGTGTGTGCCCTCGCTGTTTGCATCGCCAACAGCAACTCGCCCGGTCATAGGTAGTGGCGGCAAGATTCGCCTCGGTGGACCGTAATGTTTCGCGGCGTTGTTCTTGGCGACGCCGGTGGATTTCCTCCCACTCGGCGGCACGACTGCATAGCGCGGAAACGGAGTGCAGTTCGTCCAATCGAACGTATAGCTGGAGTTCCGGGTCGGCGTTTTCGTATAATTGCTCGAGCCGTTCCTGGCTAGTGTAGCCGCCAGCCCGACGCATCATTGTCTGTACGGCGGTAGCGTATCGCGTAAACGCCTCTCCTGGCTTCTGTCGCCGGCCTTGTATTTCCCGTCGTAATTGTCGTTTGTACCCGGGTGATAGATACTGGGCCAAGAAATCCTTTCGGAACCCGGCCCATGTGGACCACTGTTCTCTGGTGTTTCGCCACCACAGAAGGGCGTCGCCCTTTAACAGCTCGGACAGACCGGTGAGAAGATTGTGGTCTTCCAGACCATAGGCCACACTGAGTTCCTCCAGATGCTCGAGGAAAGCGAGGGGGTCCTTACCATCAAAATGGCATCCCCATTTGCGTATCTGGTTGAGGGCCTTAGCCGGGTCGGCTTCTGGTGGTTCGGGGGTTCCGCGTGCACTCCGGTAACGTTCTTCGCGGCTAAGCGGCGCGTGGAGCGTTTCGGCCGCTCCGGTGTTTGGCTGATTGGCCATTACGTGGTCTCTTATGCGGCGGCGGAGGTCGATTAATCTCCCTTCTGGGTCTAGATCGCGGGTGGCGAGGTATCGGACGGCTTCCTCTTTATCTAGGCGGTAGATCCACCCAAGCATGTGGATTGCAAACCGGAGTCTCAGACGGTCGAGTCAGGTCCCTGTTCGGGCGCCATGTAACGAAGCACCTTTCCCGACGCCACGGATCGGCTCGTCGGTGCCAGGATTCGGGAAGAGGGGAGACTCAGATTTACAATGACACACGGTTGCTCTGGTAAAAGTAGAGTTTATTCGGGGCCACCTTCCTGTGGTTCTCCCGTGATTCAAACCATTATACACAGCACAGTATAATCGGACGAAACGCGACCAGATGATACAGACGCGTACACGACTTATTGCTAGGATTGACAGATAGAAATATTACGGACGAGACGCGACCAGATTATACGGACGCGGACACGACTTATTGCTAGGATTGACGGATAGAAATATTACGGACGAGACGCGACCAGATTATACGGACGCGGACACGACTTATTGCTAGGATTGACGGATAGAAATATTACGGACGAGACGCGACCAGATTATACGGACGCGGACACGACTTATTGCTAGAGTTTCCAACGCGGACACGCGTACGGGCGCCCTGAGAAGGGCGATCTCCGTCGGGCGCCGGTGACTTTCAGGTAGGACCCGGTGATCGAGGACGCTCGGCCTGCACGACGAGAACGCTCGTCGGCCGGGGTGAGTTACGGACAGGACCCGGTGACCGAGGACGCTCGGCCTGCACGACGAGAACGCTCGTCGGCCGGGGTGAGTTACGGACAGGACCCGGTGACCGAGAACGCTCGGCCTGCACGACGAGAACGCTCGTCGGCCGGGGTGATTTACGGACAGGACCCAGTGACCGAGGACGCTCGGCCTGCACGACGAGAACGCTCGTCGGCCGGGGTGATTTACGGACAGGACCCGGTGACCGAGGACGCTCGGCCTGCACGACGAGAACGCTCGTCGGCCGGGGTGAGTTACGGACAGGACCCGGTGACCGAGAACGCTCGGCCTGCACGACGAGAACGCTCGTCGCCCGGGGTGAGTTACGGACAGGACCCGGTGACCGAGAACGCTCGGCCTGCACGACGAGAACGCTCGTCGGCCGGGGTGAGTTACGGACAGGACCCGGTGACCGAGAACGCTCGGCCTGCACGACGAGAACGCTCGTCGGCCGGGGTGAGTTACGGACAGGACCCGGTGACCGAGAACGCTCGGCCTGCACGACGAGAACGCTCGTCGCCCGGGGTGAGTTACGGACAGGACCCGGTGACCGAGAACGCTCGGCCTGCACGACGAGAACGCTCGTCGGCCGGGGTGAGTTACGGACAGGACCCGGTGACCGAGAACGCTCGGCCTGCACGACGAGAACGCTCGTCGGCCGGGGTGCTTTACGGACAGGACCCGGTGACCGAGGACGCTCGGCCTGCACGACGAGAACGCTCGTCGCCCGGGGTGAGTTACGGACAGGACCCGGTGACCGAGAACGCTCGGCCTGCACGACGAGAACGCTCGTCGGCCGGGGTGAGTTGGAGTGTGGGAGTTGAGGAGTGATCCCTGAGTACGCTCGAGGGACCAGGACGGGACTGGTGTCGAAGTCTCGGCTGCGCCGCTCTTTATACCCGTCGGCCACCCCACTCTAAGACTAGCTTGGAGGGGGTCGAGTGACGGGTGGGGGCGAAAAGGCGGATTCCCAACGTATTCGTGTGGTGGCCCCGAAAGGGGCCGTTTACACGAGCGCGGGCGACTAGTGACGGCTAATCGGGTCGTCACAAATTTATTATAATTTATGAAATTATACTGAAGTTATGCTTTAATACTAAATATTAAAAATAAAAGAAATATTCTAAAATTTAATTTTACAATATCAATGCAAGTAATATATTTAAAACAAATATTTAAAATATTTAAAACAGTTTGATATATGTATAATTATATATTTAAACAAAAATTAAAGAAGTGTGTATAATATATATGTAAAGAAACGCTTTCTATAATTTGAACTGGGCGCGCCACGCATGCTCCACGCGCCTCTATCATGATTCGCCAAATGTCATAACAACACAATATGGGTAGGAAGACCGATGATCGAGAGAAAAGAGAGGGACTGAGTAGAAGAAGCACACGTGCAAAATAAATGTTAGAAAAAGAAACTAATTTGATTTCAATAAGTAATTTGATAACTAATATTAGTGAATTGGCTTGTAATTGTCGTTTCTCTGTTTTTCAGGTAAGCTTACTGTAAATAATTGTAAATAATAGTATAAATCGCAACAGGTGTCGCGAATAAAATACCACTCTGTTTTTCAGTGAAACAAATTCAAGCAATCATTTATCACCTCTCTATATCTGCGGAAAAAAACATCTTACAAAACGACAATTAGTCTACAAATACACAATGCAGAAGCTACGTTTTGAATTCGTTGTAGCAGCGGCAGATAAAGACCCGAAATCGAATACGTTGAACATAACCTCGATTACGACAGAAGAAGGAGAGAAGTATGAACTACCCGAAGAGTACAGAAACATAACCCATCACAGTGAACTAAAGAAGACAGATTTATACAATAAAGTAAAGGCTAATATCAAGAGACATGATAGAAGAATAGGATGGGTACAACTAACAGAAGAACTACGATCTGTATACTCAGATGAAATGGGAAATATACAATTCAAAGGTCAATTGCTAAACATTGCCTTTGGAAAGGACAAGAATCAAGATAGCATGTTAAATAAGTTGTTGGAACAGCTGGTTACATCCAACACAAAACCAGATAAAGAGATAAACTTGAAAAAGATTACAGAAAAATTTGTACTGGAGAAATATGCACATAAGACAACAAACACCCAGCAATGGATGAAAATGTTCGAGAAAGAATGTGAAAGATTCAAAATAGAAGAAAATAATATAAAGATTGAGGCATTGAGGTTATTCTTAGATAAATCTTGTATGGACTGGTATCAGGCAACACTTTCACAACTGGAGATAGATGATAACTGGCCAGAATGGAAGGAGAGATTTTTAGAAACGTTCGCAGATAAGGGATGGAATTCATGGAGATATGCCCTCGCATTTAGATACAAGGAGGGTGCCTTGATTAGCTACGCCACAAAAAAAGAACGATTGCTATTAGATGTGAATAAAAAGATGGATCCAGTATCATTAGTGGCTATTATAATTGCCGGAATTCCAGACTTTATAGCAGACAAAATAGATCAGGACGAGATTAAAGATTCAACTAGTTTATTTAATGAAATAAGGAAATATGAGAGTCTAACTAATAAAAAAATTGTTAAAGATTACAAGCTGGACAATAAAAAGAGGATTTTTGAAAAGAAACCATGTAGTACATGCGAGACTTTAGGGAAAGGAGCAAGATATCATCCCGAAGAAAAATGCTGGTTCAAAGAACATGAAAAGAACAAAAATAAATCCGGAATTATAGGAAACACGTCAGTACTAGAGGTGGAATTAAACAACCAAGAAAAAACTTGTAATCACACCATTAATAAAAATAAAAATGTTACTAGATAGAAAATTATAAATGTATGGAACCTATGATTCAGGATCCCAGATATCCCTGATAAATGCAAAACTGGTCAGAATAATAAACCAAAACGAGGATAAAAACAAAATACTCATAAAAACAGTTAATGGTGTGAAAAAAACAGATGGTCTAGTAACAATAAAGATAAAAATTTTTGACATCGAAGATGAAGTAGATGTATTTATAGTAAACAGAGAAGATTTCGAAGATTTTTTAATTGGGCTAGATATGATAAAAAAATTTAAGCTAACCCAAAACGAAGAATTAAAAATATTACAGGAAAAGGTAGATAAGACAAATGAAAGCAACAAGATTAAAACAGACACTGCGAGAAAAAAAAAGAGAAATATTAAACAATGTTCAGTGAACTTCAATGAACATGTAGAAGAAGATGACTTTCAAATAAAGTTAGAACATTTAGAAAAAATGAAAAAAAAGGAAATAGAAAAACTAATAGATGAACATAAATCAGTATTTGCCAAAGACAAGTATGACGTAGGAACCGTTAAAGACTATGAAGCTCGAATTGACCTGCTAGTGGACAGATACTGTAGCAAGAGGCCATACAAATGTAATATAGATGATAAAAAGGAAATTGAAAAACAAATAGCAAAGTTACTAAAAAAAGGACTAATTGAAGAGTCTTACAGCCCCTTCGCCGCGCCTGTTACGCTGGCATATAAAAGAGACGAAGAAAAAAAATCACGCCTTTGCATCGATTTCCGAGATTTAAACAAAAATATAATACCTCAAGCACAACCATTTCCACTAATAGACGATATCATATTAAGAGCCAGAAAATGCGGATACTACACAACATTAGATATAAATTCAGCGTTCTGGTCAATACCATTACGAATAGAAGACAGAAGCAAAACGGGATTTATAACCCAAGAAGGACATTTCCAATGGACTTGCTTACCATTCGGCCTGAAAACATCTCCGGCGATATTCCAACGAATTTTAAGCAACATATTAAGAAAACATGGACTAACGGAATATGCAGCGAACTACATAGACGACATATTAATACACTCACGATCATTTGAAGAACATCTGATTCACATAGCACGAGTTTTAGAAGCTATAAAGAAAGAAGGCTTCAGATTGAAATTCAGAAAATGTACATTCGCGGCTGACTCAGTTAAATATCTTGGACATATAATAGGTAACAATACGGTTCAACCACTGAAAGATAACGTCATATCAATCCAAGAATTTCCAACACCAACAACACAAAAAAACGTAAGACAATTTCTTGGGAAAATAAATTTCTACAACGAATACATACCAAGAAGCTCGATATTACTAGATCCTCTACATAAACTATTACGAAAAAACGAAAAATTTACATGGACAGATGACTGTGAAAAAGCATTTACGAAAATCAAACAACTATTATGTTCTCAACCAGTGCTGGAAATTTTCGATAGAGACCTGCCTATAAAAATATACACAGATGCGTCGCTGGAAGGTATAGGCGCGGTGTTGAAACAAACACAAGATAATGGCAACGAAAAACCAGTCGCCTATTTTTCAAAAAAATTAAATGAGGCACAGAAAAAGAAAAAGGCAATCTATTTAGAGTGTTTGGCTATTAAAGAAGCAGTGAAATACTGGCAACGCTGGCTAATAGGGAGACATTTCGAGGTATATTCTGACCACAAACCACTAGAGAAAATGAACATAAAAGCAAGAACAGACGAGGAATTAGGCGATTTAACATATTACCTATCCCAATATGACTTCACGATTAAGTATGTTCCCGGAAAAAATAACATAGAAGCAGACTGCCTGAGCAGAAACCCCGTACTGGAGCCAGAAACAAACAACGAAGAAACACTAAGGATAGTGAATTTGATAAAAATAGAAGAAATAGAGCTAGATCAGAGGGAAAATGAAAGAATAGAAAAGCTAAAAGGTAAAATAATAAAAAAGGATGGAATATTATACAAAATAATTAGAAACAAAAAAAAGATTATTTTATCAGAGAAGGCTAGCGTAAAATTAATAAAAGAAGTTCACTCGGATTGGTGCCATATGGGTATAAGACAAATGACGAGCAAAATCTGTCCATACTATACCGCTAGAAATCTAACAGGGAATATTAGGAAAATTTGTAAAGAATGCGAGGTATGTATAAAAAATAAAACAAGAGGCCAAAATAAATTCGGTAGGATGTCACAATTGGGACCAGCAACTCAACCATTTGAGATAATGTCGATCGATACAATTGGAGGATTCGGTAGCACCAGATCAAAAAAAAAATATTTGCACCTACTAGTCGACCACTTCACGAGATACGCCTACATTGGCACATCAAGAACGCAAAACGCCACGGACTTCATAAAACTGGTAACAGATATAATAAAATCAGAAAAAGTTAAAACAGTTCTCACAGACCAATATCCAGGTATAAACTCGAAAGAATTCAAGGAATTTCTAAGAGAAAATAACGTTAAACTAATCTTTACAGCAGTGAATGCACCATTTTCAAACGGTCTGAATGAAAGACTGAATCAGACATTAGTAAATAAAATCCGATGTAAAATAAACGAAGGAGAAAGGGGAAGAAAAGCTTGGACAACCATCGCCAGAGAATGCGTAAAAAGATATAACGAGACGGAACATACAGTCACCGGCTTCTCACCAAGATACCTGTTAGATGGCACAGACACGAGTATTTTGCCACAAGAAATAAAAGATAAAAACATGAAGAAAGAAAACTGGGAAAAAAATAGGCAATTAGCTCTGGATAGAACAAAAAGATCTCATGAGTATAACAAACGAATATTTGATAAAACCAGGAAACACCATGAATTCAACGAGGGAGATATGGTCTACATAGAAAACGGAAACAAACTCAATAGAAAAAAACTAGATGAACTGAGAATTGGACCGTTTAAAATAGAAAACTAGATATCGAATTCGATTTACACAATTAAAACTGGAAGAAGAAACCAAGACACGAGTATTTTCCACGTTACAAAACTGCTTCCGGCGGCGGACGAAGGTAATGGTCGAAAATCCCAGGTATTTTCACCCTAGGAGGGGAGATGTAAAGAAACGCTTTCTTTAATTTAAACTGGGCGCGCCACGCATGCTCCACGCGCCTCTATCATGATTCGCCAAATGTCATAACAACACAATATGGGTAGGAAGACCGATGATCGAGAGAAAAGAGAGGGACTGAGTAGAAGAAGCACACGTGCAAAATAAATGTTAGAAAAAGAAACTAATTTGATTTCAATAAGTAATTTGATAACTAATATTAGTGAATTGGCTTGTAATTGTCGTTTCTCTGTTTTTCAGGTAAGCTTACTGTAAATAATTGTAAATAATAGTATAAATCGCAACAGGTGTCGCGAATAAAATACCACTCTGTTTTTCAGTGAAACAAATTCAAGCAATCATTTATCACCTCTCTATATCTGCGGAAAAAAACATCTTACATATATATATATATATATATATATATTGTATTGCCTTTTTTATAACATTTGACAAACTTCTTAAATGTTATTAGTTACTTTAGATATTTTTAAAAATATTTTTACTAACAAAATATAACTTACCAAATACTGCAGCAGCAACCTTAGTTGCAGAAAAATTACGTTTTTTTTGTTTTCTGGAACCACTGAAATGCATGGAAACAGTCTTCTTCATAAGTAATTTCATTACTGATGGCACTAATGCCTTTACAGTTTCTCCTGAACCAAGGTTGAGATATTTTATCTAAAAGTTAAAACAGTTGCTTATATATAACAAACATATTTATTCAATTCGCTAAATTATTTCAATTACAAATTCTCCCAGGTAAATTGTATTATATAGCTCTTTTTTTTGTTTTTAAATATTACATTTTTAAAATAACAAGTTTTTTTGTGCTTATTTCTTTCTTTAACGCTAAATGTAATGTAATATAAAAATCTTGTATAATGTAAAACATGCTATTTTCCAAAAACATTGTGAAATTAATGAAAAAGATATTTTTTATTTTTTATATTCTTACCAAAGATATAAAGTTTTCTTCAGAATTTTTCAAACCTTGATCAATTTCATCAAAGGACTCCATGGAACAAATCGGAAGAAGGTGACTAAATGTGTTTATGACACTATTATCATTGTGTGTCAATAGAGTATCTAATTTTACTTTTATTTCTTGTTGTCCCTTTTTCAATGCAACTGTTTCAAATCTAACTTCTTCCATTAATTTAAAAATTTTTGTTAAAATGCCTGAAAATCGATTAAAAATTATATAAAAGTTATATTTGTATTAATAAAATTAACTAAATTATAAGTACCATTTTTTCTTAAATTAAAATATGGCAGTAATAGAATTTTACCTTCTTTAATTTGTTGAATGTTTTTTGATTTTTCTACTTCGCTTCTTTGGATGGTTGTATTACTTTTATTGGATAATACAGGATCAGCTTGAGAATCTCTTTGTAAATTTAACTCATTATCAGGAAAAGATGGAACATTAGGACGTTTATCTGAATTTACTGTACACTGATTTCCTGAAGCTAGATCATCTTCTTCATTGGAAGAACTATTTAGATTTTGATATGAAATCTTCTTTGACTTTTCTGCTTCATCTCTTTGGATGCTTTTATTTTTATTGGATTTAGGACCTTTCTCTGAATTTATTTTATACTGATTTTTTGAAGCTAAAGCATCATCTTCATCATCTTCATCAGACAAATTGTGATGTTTATGTTGGGATTTCTTCTGTCGTGTATTTGTTGTATCAGAAGTAGAGTCATCACTACTACTTAACTGAGACGTATCTTGTGCTCTTTCCGCTTTTTTCATGGCTTCAGTTAAATTATCTATAAAAAGGAATGTATATAGACAAAAAAAGTAGACAAAAAATATGAAAAATTGAATTAATATTTTTTTATCATAATTTTCTATGAAAATTTGCATATTTTTATATATCAACACATTCTTATAATAAAATATTTTATTTTTAAATTATTTCATTTCAATATTATATTAGTTTGATAACTTTTATTCATTTATCTTGTATTATAACATATAAGTATGTATAATAAAACAGCTTAATAGAAAAGTGACTATGACAATGAAAATATAAAAAATCAATACCTGCATGTCCTAAAACTCTTATATGTACAGAAGTCCAATCATCATTGGGCTGAGTATTATTTTTCAAATATTTCTTTAGAATGGCAGGAGATATAGTATTGGGCCATAATGTAGTTTCTTTATCAAATGATATCCAAGAAGAAGGAATAATTTCAACGGTATTTTCATCATTAAATTCAACTATGGAATATTTTTGCATCTGCATACAGAGATGTTTACATATATATTTTGATAATTATTTTCTTGCTTTGTTTTTCAGACCAATTGTCTTATTATTATATTCAAGATTCATCAAATGTATCAAATTCTAACAGAAATAATTCTATAAACGTTTTAAAATGTTTGTATATATGTATATATTGTATGTATATACACACACAGACACATATATATATAATGTGTGTGTGTGTATATATATATATATATATAATGTGTCTGTGTGTATATATATATATATATAATGTGTGTGTGTATATATATATATATATATATATATATATATATATACATTAATATAAAAATTTTATATGAAAAGAGACATAAATATTATCTTAATTAAATTTATACAGTAATTGTGTGTAAAAGAGGATATCCAATATGTGAAATGTTATCTTTAAATACAATGCATTTAGCTTCTATTTCTGATAATTTAATTACTTTAAATGTGTTTTCCAATTTATACATTCTATATATTTTTAACTTTTGAGATTCACAAGGATAACTAAAGTAATTGCAATATTTTGTAAATTGCTTACAAATTAAATCGACACAGTGTATTTCTTGTGCATTTTTAAGAATAATATTATAAATTTGCACAACTTTTCCATTTTTTAACAACGCATAACGATCAGCTTTACGATAAGTGACAAAGTGATATTTATGAATAATTATCTCTTTATACTGACTTATAGAGTTTTCTGTGTCAGCAATAAGTGGTCCACATTCATGTTTATGTTTCAACTCCCAATTAGAAGTATATTTTACAGAAATGGAAGCACTTTCAGAAAGTCGTCGTGATAACTGTGATAAAGGTTTTTTTCCACCCCGAAGACATCTTTTTATTTTCCCAAGTAAATTTTCAAAGTCAAATGCACTTATATCATCTAAAGGCTTCTTAAAATTTCTAACATCATCTGTAAGATGAATCAAATTATGGATATTGTAAATTTTAGAATTTGGCCCGTAAAACTCATCAAAAGTTCTAACAAATTCTATTAGTAAAGCTTGTGAATAATTACATAATTGAATTGCTAAATTTGGATGTGAAAGGATAAATGCGGCTGTATGAAGAATCTTAAAATGTTCTATATGCTTATTTGAAATAATTCCGTTTAAAACAAAAAATCCAGTGTACAAAAGAAACTGACGTAATTCAGTCGCCTTCCATTTTTTAACTTTATTTATACTTTGTGGTTTTCTTGCAAAATCTGTTGGAATGTATTTGTGTAATAATGTTAATCTTTCGGATAAGAGACTGACTTTTCTTGCATCTAATTTGCAAAAATAATTATTTCCCTGTATCATTTGAAAAAGCATTCTTCTCATAACTCCTAAATAGAGTAGATGCATTGGATCCAGTATAAATTTAGTAACCATAGAAAAATTAATTTCCGCTAAAGGAGAAATACCATTATGGTGTTCTATCTGTGTTTGTAGCAAGAAATTCTGATCTGTTCTTTTTTCAGCATCAATTTTATTAAATAATGTTGCACCAAATGGATGTGATCCTTTTTGAATACACCTTTCGCAACCATAGAAACCATTATGTCCTTTAATTACTTTAAGATACGCTCTAGCAGGTGCATCACAAATAAAGCCTGAAATTGTAACTGAATATTGTTTTTCATCGATAATTATACCAACATCACAAAGATTCTCATATTCTTGTATAAAATCTTTTAAATATTCGTGTACATCTGGAGGTTTAGATTGCCCACAATATACACCAACGATAAAAGGATCAAGTTTATTATACACTGATTGATCTATCTTGCAAAGTATTGGCCAAAATTGAATTGATGAAGAATTAGCTAATGGCAATCCATCAATATTCACAAATAAATTTATTTCTTTTAGTGATTTTAATAAGGGTTCTTTTAAAAACAAATTTTTTAAATTATTGGCAATGCCAAAATAACAATATTTTCCATCAAACATATCAAAAACGGAACTACTTCTTGGTGTCTTTAATAAAGTTCTAGCATCTGAAAATGCAATAAGATTATGTTTTTGTAATGTACGTAAAAGGGAATTTAAAGCTGAGTGAGAGATTTTGTATTCAAGAGCCCACTGGGCAAGATTACTTGTTAGATCAGATTTAATACTTTCTATAGAATTTATTAACACATTAAAATTATTGTGAATAGAAAATTCTGTAATATTATTGTCATTAGAATTTTCTTCATCAAAATCTTCAAATAAATGATATTCGATAGAAGAACATACGCTGTCAGTTTCATTATTAATATTACAATTAGAATTTATATTTTTATCTTCATTTGTTAACGAATCATAAGAAAATTCATAATTATTAAATTGCTGACAATACTCAGATAAGTCAGAATTAACAGATTCTTTAGAATATTCTGAATTGCTCAATACTTCAATACTATTTGTTTCAATATCCTCTTTTTCAATTGTCGCAAGATGCTTTTTAACTCGTTCATTTATTGTTTTCCATTTAGTACGTCTCTTTGAAGACATTGCAATTAAATTCTATGTATGCGTGGTTAAAAAATATATTTATATTTTATATATGTATATGATTTCATTAAATCTATATGTCTAAAAATATGAATTTATTTTTATATATACTTTTTATATATCTATATATAATCTCTGTATGTATGCAATGGAATGGATATAAAAATAAATACAAAAATATTTTTAGAGGATAGGATTGAAATAGATATCAAGGAAAACAGCACATTAATCTGCAAAATATGATTTGAAAAATGAGCTATTGAGTGTATAGTGCAAGAGGGAGAAAATAATAAATCCTATAACAAGGAGTAAAAAAGATTAAAAAAGATTTTTACCTTGGCTGTAAGATAACTTCTTTTCTACTTTCTCGTACGCAAATGTGAAAATTTGATGTTAAAACTCAAAGTAGCCTTTTTCGTAATTATATTTTGCTTCGTCGTATGCGAACGAACAACTGCTGAGATTTTGCTGGAAAATAAAGACCTTGTAAAATAATAGTTATAAACAATTTTACAATCTAAAGAAATTCTTTAAAAATAGTTACATGTAGCTATTTTAATAAAAAAACTAACCTTTCGTTCTTCGTGCACGTGTTCCTTTTCTTTTTTTTATTCTTATAAAAAATATTCAAGACTGCATGTTCATATACTAATTGAACAAATAAATGCTTTGCTAGCATACAAATTTTAATTCGAACGAAAAATGTAACGATAATAACGTACACAAATACGTTTACTTCTGTTTAAGGCAGCAGTGAACATACCACGCACTGGTATCAGGTTAAGTAACTTATGGCGGCATGAAGCACATGGCACAAAGCAACAATTTTATAATCTAAAGAAGTTGTACATACATTTATATTTATATTAAGATATGAATAAAGTACAAAAAAAATTCTTTAAAAATAGTTAGATGTAGCTATTTTAATAGAAAAATACTAACCTTTGTCGTTCTTCATGCACGTGTTCTTTTTCTTCTTTTTATTCTTGTGTGGGCATTTTATATATATTTTACTTATTACCGTGTATGTATAAGAGAGAACGAAAACGAGAGAGACTTTTGACGACGAGATTATCGAATCTCCGTATTTTGTTTATCGACCTTTTACCGAGTGTTTATTTGTAATACTTATTTGTCGAGAGCGTTCGGAGCGATATTTTGTTATTCCGAGAAAACCAAAAACACATCTCTTTGTGATAAACGAGGACAACGTTGATTGGTCCGATATTTCGGGTGGGAATACTTTTAACGCCGGGTATTTATATGCCGACTTTTGGTATCGAGGGCTCTTCTCTGAACTCACAACGAACGACGACGAAAGAAAAAGACACAGCTCGGAAGAATCATCAAAGTGAAGACTGATAAAGCTCGGACAATTAAACGATAAACATATATATACATACAATATAGCGTTGGAATAAATTGAGAAACCTTTGTTCCTATCCGGACGAAATTAATATCCTGACCAAGATCTCGAGAGAAACCAAACTATCCAAATATCTTTCGAATATATACATATTTTCTACTACAACATCAGAAGTGGGATCGTGGCCTGCCCTAGCGTCGGAGGAGACTGAAGTCTGACGACAGGAACATTCAAAATGGAAACGGGAAATGAGATGACCGTGGCCGAATTGAAAGACGCTCTTCGTCTACTAGGACTGACTACTAGTGAAGCAAAAGCCGAGTTGATAAAACGGCTGAACGAGCATAACCCGAGCGTGTGGAGAGAGCTGGAAGAGGAACGAGGGCATGTGCGGCGTGAAATTGTCTTGAGCCCTGGGTGTTCGCGTCAAGTCGCGGAGGACGGCGGAACATTGACGGCGGGCGAGGAGGCACGTGCGTCGGAGGACAGGAGCTTCACGGCATTGAACCTGGAGGAAAGCGTCGTTGTGATGAGGCGAGAGCTAGAGCTGCTGAGACGTGAGAAGGCGTGTTGGCAGAGAGAGCAGGAACTGATGCGGCGGGAATTAGAGACTACGAGAGGGTCCCCCGCACCAGGAAGTAACGCGGCATCGGAGGGCAGCGTTACGTCGTTGACAGCAGGCGGAGTTCGCAATATTAGAGAACTGCTGCCCGAATTCGACGGATCCGAAAATACTTTTTGGAGGTGGAAACAGCAACTCCAATTGTTGAAGCATACGTACAACTTGGACGAGAACTCCACACGGATACTAGTCAGTTCGAGGTTGAAAGGACGTGCCCTCGCTTGGTTCTACTCAAGAGCCGAGTACCTCGTATTGAACATGGAGGAGCTGCTCAAAGAAATGGAGCAGATGTTCGACCTACGTCCGGGAAAGCTGGTGATGAGAAGGGAATTCGAATCGCGAATCTGGAGGGCTGGTGAATCATTTTGTGATTACTACCATAGCAAAATGATTCTAGCTAACAGAGTGCCGATCGCAGAAGACGAAATTCTGGACTATATCATCGAGGGCGTGTCGGATCAACAATTGAGAAACCAGGCGCGTATGCTGAATTGTCGAGGGGGAATTGATCTGCTCAAGGCGTTTGAGAAGATCCAGCCCGAAGGAAGGAAGGCAAGTGACACCAGGACAAACAAGGATGGACTGAGGACCACCGGCGTTAGGAGAACTGAGGCGCCGACGGCTGGAGGAACGAGAAAGTGTTACCGGTGTCATGAGGTGGGGCATGTTGCTGCCCAGTGCAAAAAAGTGCCGAATGCGAGATCGTGTTTTGTGTGCGGGGCAACGGAGCATTTCGCGAGAGAATGCCCGAAGCGGAAACAGGTCGCGACGTCGGAGGCGGCAAGAGACTTGGCGCGCGCCGCCACGACTGGCGTAGTACATCCGGTAGATCTTCCGAGGCCTTACATGATGCGCGTTAAAATTACACCTTTGAACGCAAAAGAAAAATGTTTGTACGTAGTGGAAGCAATGATTGATTCGGGTTCGCCGATTAGTCTTGTACGAAGCAGTGTGATACCGTGTGAACCACATTTTTCTAATGTAAGCGAGCGATCTTTTTGCGGTATCAACGGATCGCGATTAGAAATTAACGGTACCTTTCTCGGACAGTTGACGGTTGGCGGCGTGCAGGTCGAGATAAGATTTTATGTAGTACCGGATGGTACAATGGAATTCGATGTTCTCCTTGGACGAGATTTTCTGAACTGTTCGCAATTACACGTCACGTTCGGTGAAACACTTAAAATCGCGAGCGCCGAAGAGACACGCGCAATTAACGCATTAATGCACATTGACTACGATAACAATGCTGTTCACTCGTGTGATGAGTTAAGAGTTAATCCGGCGATCGGTGAGGATGTGTCGGCGCGAATCAAAGAAATATATATATCTTGTTATCTTGAAAAAATGCGAGTAGAGGAAGATGCGTCTAATGTGAGAATGATAATTGCGCTTAAACATGAACAGCCTATAAGCTCGCGGCCGCGTCGATTGTCATATGCCGATAAAGAAGTGCTGCGTGAGATCTTGGACGATTTAATGAGTAGAGCGGTGATACGCCCGAGTAATTCTCCGTACGCGAGTCCAATTGTTCTGGTTAGAAAAAAGGACGGCGGTTGTCGATTATGTATAGATTATCGGGAACTTAATAAAATCACCGTGCGGGATAACTTTCCAACGGAGTTAATCGATGATAATATCGATCGCCTACAGGGCAAGGTATATTTCACGATTCTCGACCTTAAAGACGGTTTTCATCATGTGAAAATGCATGAAATGTCCGTGAAATATACCTCGTTTGTGACACCTCTCGGGCAATTCGAATATTTGCGAATGCCATTCGGGCTGGCAAATGCTCCGAGAGTTTTTCAGCGCTACATACACGCGGTTTTTGATTCGTTGATCCGCGAGAATAAAATAATAGTTTATTTGGATGATCTGCTAATAGCGACAAAAGATGTGGATGAGCACGTTGAAATTTTGTCTAGAGTGTTTGAGATCGCTGGTAGGAATCATTTGAAATTTAAACTCGACAAGTGTTATTTTGTTCAGACCGATATTAAATATTTAGGTTATTGTGTGAGCCGGCACGGTATCCGGCCGAGCGACGAAAATATTGCTTCTGTTGTGGATTACCCGGTGCCGCGAAACGCCAAGGACGTACAGCGTTTTGTCGGACTGGCTAGTTATTTTCGCCGGTTTATACCCGATTTCTCTCTTATAGCGAAACCATTGTACGATTCCATAAGAAAGAATGCGATCTTTAAATTCGACTCTCTCGAGAATGCGGCGTTCGAGACACTTAAACGGCATTTATCGAGTAAGCCGGTGCTGGCAATCTATGCACCCCAAGCGGAGACTGAGTTGCACTGCGACGCCAGTGCTAGCGGGTTCGGCGGTATACTGCTCCAGAGACAGAGCGACAATCTGTGGCGTCCGATTTTTTTTTGGAGCCAGCGAACCACACCTGTCGAGTCGAAGTATCACAGCTTCGAACTCGAGTGCCTCGCGGTTGTATACGCGCTTAAGAGATTCCATATATATCTTGCTGGACGGAAATTTAGGATTGTTACGGATTGCGATAGTTTCCGTTTAACTCTCAATAAAAAAGATGTTAATCCGCGGATTTCACGGTGGGCCTTATTTTTGCAAAATTATGACTATGAAATCGTTCATCGTCCGGGGAGTCGAATGGGCCACGTCGACGCGCTGAGTCGCTGCCATAGTGTGCTCGTGCTTGAGGGCAGTACATTTGAAAGAACTTTATCTGTTTGTCAAGACCGCGACGAAGCGATTCGAACGATACAGAGAAAACTTGAAAAGAACGATGTAAAATACTATGAATTGAGAGACGGGTTAGTGTACCGCAAAGATCGAAATAAAAAACTGCTCTTTTATGTCCCGTGTTCTATGGAATCAAATGTAATTAGGACTTGTCACGATGACCTCGGGCACGTGGGGCTCGATAAGGTCATAGGAAATATCGCGAAGGTTTATTGGTTCCCGCGGATGCGCGAAAAGGTGCGGGAATACATTGATAATTGTTTGAAATGTATTGAATTTTCTCCGTCCAGTGGAAAGGCAGAAGGATTTTTGCATAACTTGCCGAAAGGTAAATTGCCGTTTGCAACCGTGCATGTCGATCATCTGGGCCCGTTAGAAAAGACCGGAAAAGGCTATCGGCATTTATTAGTGATAATCGATGCATTTACAAAGTTCATAAGACTCTATCCCTGCCGAACCACGAATACGGAGGAAGTAATGAAACACCTCAGCGAGTATTTTCGATCTTATAGCAGACCGAAACGTTTGATATCCGACCGAGGGACATGTTTCACGTCTGAAATATTAAGCGAATACTTGAAGGCCCTAGCCATCGAGCATGTATTGACGGCCGTAAGAACGCCAAGGGCGAACGGGCAAGCCGAGCGATTTAATGAAATAATAACGCCCATGTTAGCAAAACTTAGTGAAACGCCGTGTAAATGGGATCGCGTATTGGACCAAGTAGAATTTTCTATTAACAATACTATTTGCAGGGCAACAGGCGAGACTCCTGCTCGTTTGTTATTCGGTCTTGCGCAAAGGGGCAAATTAAATGATTCTTTGAGAGAAATATTGGATAAAGACGTCGAGCGAAATCTTGACTTGCTTCGCGACAGGGCGAGCGAAAAGATATGCGAAGCGCAGCGAAAGGGCGCCGAGCGATATAATTTGCGAAGAAAAACGGCCCGTAAGTATAACGTTGGCGATTACGTCGAAATACGTAATGTAGAAACGGCGGCCGGAATAAACAGAAAATTAATACCAAAATATAAAGGCCCGTATATCGTGAAAAAAATTCTGGATTGTGATCGTTACGTTATCGCCGACATCGACGGGTTCCAGCTAACGCAGCGACCTTATACAGGGATATTTGCGCCTGATCAAATGCGTCCTTATATAAGTGTATGATTTTGTATGATTTTTGAAAAGACATGTTATTTATATTGTGTTCGATAATTTTGATAATAACGTTGACCGGGACGGTCAAAAAATCAGGAATGGCCGAGCTGTGGGCATTTCATATATATTTTATTTATTACCGTGTATGTATAAGAGAAAACGAAAACGAGAGAGACTTTTGACGACGAGATTATCGAATCTCCGTATTTTGTTTATCGACCTTTTACCGAGTGTTTATTTGTAATACTTATTTGTCGAGAGCGTTCGGAGCGATATTTTGTTATTCCGAGAAAACCAAAAACACATCTCTTTGTGATAAACGAGGACAACGTTGATTGGTCCGATATTTCGGGTGGGAATACTTTTAACGCCGGGTATTTATATGCCGACTTTTGGTATCGAGGGCTCTTCTCTGAACTCACAACGAACGACGACGAAAGAAAAAGACACACCTCGGAAGAATCATCGAAGTGAAGACTGATAAAGCTCGGACAATTAAACGATAAACATATATACACATACAATATAGCGTTGGAATAAATTGAGAAACCTTTGTTCCTATCCGGACGAAATTAATATCCTGACCAAGATCTCGAGAGAAACCAAACTATCCAAAGATCTTTAGAATAAATATATATTCTCTACTACACTTGTAAAGAATATTCAAGAATGTTCATACACTAGTTGAACAAATAAATGCTTTGCCAGCATACAAATTTTAATCCAAACAAAAAATGTAACGATAATAATGTGCACAATACGTCTACTTTTGTTTAAGAACAGCGATGAATACACCACGTTGCACTGGTATCAGGTTAAGCAACTTATGGCGGCACGAAGCACGAGGTGTTTTCAACTTTGGGCCGCGCCGGCACTCAAGAATACGTGTGATCGCGTACATGTGCTGCGCAGAACGTTTTGCGCAGCACATGTACGCGATCACACGTATGTGTGAGTGCCGGCAGCGGCCTAAAGTTGGAAACACAGCCGGCACGAGGCACAAATCTCTCTCTTTCTCTTTCTCTCCTCTCTCTCTCTCTCTCTCTCTCTTTCTTTCTAGCGCCCTCACTCGCTCTGCAAAACCGTCTAGTATTACTCGAACATGGTCTCTTACTTTTATGTCCGATTCATATTAACAAGCCGAATCTCGAATCGAATAGCGAATCTTTTGATGTTTTGCCGAAATTCGAAACATTTCGATGTCTAACAAATCAAATCGAGCGTTGACAATGACTTGGCCATTGACTGCTGACGGGCCATGTATAATGTACAACTTGTTTAAGCGTGTAATTTGTAATTTGCATACGTAGATAAAAAACCTTTAAATTTACTGCCAAAATCATTACACGTCAGATCGATTTACTGATTTTATAAAAAGCATAGATTTTCCAAAAATTATATGATCTATTTAAAAGAAAAAATATCACACAGTATATTATATAAAAAATTATAAGATAAAAAAAATTTAAATATAATAAACATATAATATTAAAATTTACTAATGAATTTAACATGTGTAACGGTTCACCTTTCCCGACGCCGCGGATCGGCTCGCCGGTTCCAGGATTCGGGAGGAAGGGGGAGATTCAGACTCGCTTATTCCTTATTAACAATACTTTGGTTTATTCAAAAAGAAACAAGTAAACAAAATGATTGTTGGCATAAAGCCTAAATAGAGAAACTTATTGACTACTCGGTATAAACGAAATGTTTGTTGGCATAAAGCCCTAAATAGAGAAACTTATTGACTACTCGGTATAAACAAAATAAGGAGGCGTATAGCCTGTAGCGGTGTCCGGAAAAGATTTACAAATTACCCGGTATAACTTAGAGATACGGTGTACGGAGGCGTATAGCCTATGGCAGGAAGAAACCGGAAACCGGGAAACCCGGCGTAATGACGAGAAACCCGTCACCCGGTGTATAGCAGGAAGAGACCGGAAACCGGGAAACCCGGCGTAACAACGAGAAACCCGTTGCCCGGCGTGTAGCAGGAAGAGACCGGAAACCGGGAAACCCGGCGTAACAACGAGAAACCCGTTGCCCGGCGTGTAGCAGGAAGAACCGGAAACCGGGAAACCCGGCGTAATGACGAGAAACCCGTCACCCGGCGTATAGCAGGAAGAGACCGGAAACCGGGAAACCCGGCGTAACAACGAGAAACCCGTTGCCCGGCGTGTAGCAGGAAGAGACCGGAAACCGGGAAACCCGGCGTAACAACGAGAAACCCGTTGCCCGGCGTGTAACAGGAAGAGACCGGAAACCGGGAAACCCGGCGTAACAACGAGAAACCCGTTGCCCGGCGTGTAGCAGGAAGAGACCGGAAACCGGGAAACCCGGCGTAATGACGAGAAACCCGTCACCCGGTGTATAGCAGGAAGAGACCGGAAACCGGGAAACCCGGCGTAACAACGAGAAACCCGTTGCCCGATACTAAAGGTAGGAGGCCAGAAACCGAGAAACCCGGCGTAACAACGAGAAGCCCGTTGCCTGGCTAGGAGGTCTGGAGCAGGACTGGTGCCGGCTCATCCGTCGAGCCGGCTTATATACCCTGCCGGCGGTTCCCCCACTCTACCTCGAGGCTGTGGTGGGGGTAACGCCGGCGTCGTAGTGGGGCGCCTCTGGGGGTTGTAGTGGGGCGCCCCTGGGGTAGGGTGACCCGTGTATCAGTTATGATTTTGTGCTTAGGGGCGCCTTAGGCGCCATAGCCTCAAGTGGCGGGCGGGTGATCGGCCCGCGAGGCGTTAGTAACGGCCACGCCGTTACACATGTTTCATGAACATTTACTTATAATAATCTAATAATATTAATATACCTCGCAAGATATATATACATATCACATGAGTACTGCAATATTGATAGCATATTTGGACTTACTCATATTATAGTATTATCATATAAATACTGCAATGTTAGCAGCATATTTAGATTAACTTATCAAACAATATTGATATTATCATAAATTTGTAGTATTGGCAGTATATTTGGATTTACTTATCAACCAATATTGATACCATCATAAATTTGTAACATTGGCAGCATATTTGGATTTACTTATCAACCAATATGGATATTATCATAAATTTATAATATTGGCAGTATATTTGGATTTACTTATCAACCAATATTGGTACCATTATGGGCACTGCAATATTGGCAGCATATTTAAATTTATTTATCAATCAATATTGGTACCATCACGGGCACTACAATATTGGCAGCATATTTGAATTTATTTATCAACCAATATTAGAATCATCATAGATATTGTAGTATTGGCAGCATATTGAATTTAATTATTAACCAATATTGGTGTCATCATGGGCAATTGCAATATTGGCAGTGCGATTACATTTATTTTACAACCAATATTAGTTGTGCATTGGGAAATATTGGCCAAGTTATTACCAATATTGGCCAATATGACTAATGTTTAGCCAATGTACTGCCAATGTATTGTGCTACTAGGGTGGTTGCTTAAGACAGCAGGACGGTGGCCATGGAAGTCGGAATCCGCTAAGGAGTGTGTAACAACTCACCTGCCGAAGCAACTAGCCCTGAAAATGGATGGCGCTGAAGCGTCGAGCCTATACTCTGCCGTCAGCGGCAAGTGGGGCGGCAACCGGGAGCGGGCGTTAGTCTTCTCTCGCGTCGTCACGAAGCCCTGACGAGTAGGAGGGTCGCGACGGTGAGCGCAGAAGGGTCTGGGCGCGAGCCTGCCTGGAGCCGCCGTCGGTGCAGATCTTGGTGGTAGTAGCAAATACTCCAGCGAGGCCCTGGAGGACTGACGTGGAGAAGGGTTTCGTGTGAACAGCCGTTGCACACGAGTCAGTCGATCTTAAGCCCTAGGAGAAATCCTATGTCAATGACGGCGTACAATATACTCGAGTGTCGAGAAATAATAATAAATATTATACGAAAGACACACGCCCGTCGGGCGAAAGGGAATCCGGTTCCTATTCCGGAACCCGGCAGCGGAACCGCATACAATTCGGGCCCTCGTAAGAGTGTTCGTCGGGGTAACCCAAAATGACCTGGAGACGCCGTCGGGAGATCCGGGAAGAGTTTTCTTTTCTGTATAAGCGTTCGAGTTCCCTGGAAACCTCTAGCAGGGAGATAGGGTTTGGAACGCGAAGAGCACCGCAGTTGCGGCGGTGTCCGGATCTTCCCCTCGGACCTTGAAAATCCAGGAGAGGGCCACGTGGAGGTGTCGCGCCGGTTCGTACCCATATCCGCAGCAGGTCTCCAAGGTAAAGAGCCTCTAGTCGATAGAATAATGTAGGTAAGGGAAGTCGGCAAA